>NC_041342.1:29915649-30215649 GCF_004354835.1 Perca flavescens
TATATGAAAAAGGTGAAACATATTCTGAAACAACCAAGTTGTCTGGAGAGGGAGATAGCAGCAGTATGGGTAGACCTGAGAAGGTAAAATAAGGAAGAGAGAATGAAGTTGCAAGGGTTGGAAGAAAGACTCCTTAGGGTTTAGACAGAGGCGTGTTAGGCCGGTTACACACTGCATGCGTCGCGCGAGCGTGTCAGGCGCGTGGCGTTTCCGTTTATATTTCGGCTCCCATGTTAACAGGTTAGAGCTTACACACTGCCGGCGTGAGACGCGTGCCTGCTAGAAAAAGAACCGACGCCTATTTTCACGCGAGACGTGAGCGTGTAGTAGTGTTAATTTTGTCACCTATTTTTAATTTAGTCTTGTGCCAAACTTTTTTGTTAGTCAAGTTTTAGTCGACTAAAAGTCTCGCCATTTTAGTCAAGTTTTAGTCAAAACATTTTAGTCTTTTTTTAAATAAATTATTTCTGATAACCATTTCAGTCAAATAGTTATAAAAATAAATAAATTCTATAAAGTTATATAAATATTGAGCCTCTTC
Organism: Perca flavescens; assembly: GCF_004354835.1. Lineage (NCBI taxonomy): Eukaryota > Metazoa > Chordata > Actinopteri > Perciformes > Percidae > Perca > Perca flavescens. The sequence goes on from NC_041342.1 coordinate 29,916,191, forward strand.
CTTATTTCACCAGTAAACGACAAACAACCACTGCATGGGGAAAGGATATTTTACAATAAAATAAATGCGGCACGAAACTGGCGAGGCGTATTTCAAGTGAACGCAACATGTGTTGTTTTTCAGACAACGGCAGCTGCAGACTGTCGTACGTCTCGTGTTGGAAATAGAGACAAATCTTTACACCGTTTAGCTGTCAGAATTTTAACTGTGTTAAATCCAACTGCTAGCTAACCGTAGGCTAACGTTACCTGCTGCCAAGTGTAGTGTTAACTAGCGTCCCGTGCAGCGATGTTTCGGTTGACTCTAACGTCCGTTTAGGAGCATCAGAGAAAAGCGCAGGCTAATCGGTCTCATGATGAAAAAGTAGAGACGATTGTAGACGAAAATGAAGAGAGATTTTATCTTAGTTTTTATTTTATGCAAAACATTTTAGTCTCGTCTTTTTTCGTCAACAATAATGCATGTTAATTTAGTCTTAGTCAGCGTTTTTGGACATTGGCGCAGTCTCGTCATCGTCTCGTCTTAGTCATGGAAAAAAAGGTCGTTGACGAACATATTTAGTCTCGTCTGACGAAATTAACACTATCGTGTTGGAAGTGTTTCCAGGCAAAATAGAATAGGAAAATATGTGTATATGTCATTTAGACACGAATGCACATTAATAAATGACATCATGTTTGAAAGTCTAGGTTTTGACATCAATGTAGATATAAATGTAATACAAAATTTCAGAGAAAAGATTTTCAAATATTGCACCTATCATACAGAACGAAATATTCTGTAACATATTTTGCAGTCAATACTGCCGACGTTGTCTTGCTTTAATCAAATAAGTAGGCGATATAAATGGTAGGACAGGCTACGATAACAACGTAGTGTATGTTCTGAGTGACGGTCCAACATCAGAGAGGCTATATAGGCTCTTTACAACTACACTAAGTTGTTATAAACAGACCCACTTACCCATTTTTCAGAGTTGGAATCTGTCGGCACTATGTCCCAAGATCAGCCCCCCCTGTATCTAGCAGCAGGAGCAGCACCACGTCACACACGCTTCTGGTGTGTACGACACAGAAAAATCCACGCAGCTGAGACGCAACAGAAACGCCACGCTCGCACGACGCGTGCAGTGTGTAACCGGCCTTAGGGTCCTGACAGGAATAAAACACCGGTCTTGGAGGAGGAAGCCAATAAGATTAGGCCAAAACAGAAAGGTACAACATTCATCCATTTTGTCAGAAGCAAGAGTGTGGCTGGTACCAACGATAGCGGCTTGCTGGGAGCAGCAACAGACTTGGGGGCTCAGAGCTGACCTCACAGGACACCTCATTTTACCCCAGGGGGATTACCGTTACATCTCTCAAGCCAGATTTACTTATCTGGTCTAAAAGCACAAGGAATGCCATGTTGGAGATGACGGACCCGTGGGAAGAGAGGATAGAGGAAGCATTTGAGTTAAATACCAGACACTGGTGAAGGAACATATTGATAATGAATGAAATGTTAAGTGTGGAAGTTGTTTGCAAAGAGGTTTTCCAAGCCAGTCACTGAATCAGCGCACTTTCTGTGCACTTTCGGAGAGTGTAGTGAGAACTGGCAAAACGGGTATAGCTTACGTTTTTCTCCTTTGAGGTGCTTTGTCTCTGACCTTGTTTTGGGGAAATACAGAAATATTCAATAGAAAGTCTGTGCCCTTTATATAACTGTAATCATGTATCATTATGTAAAACCAAAGGAGGTCTACGGAAAGCCTTTCCACTCCCTACTCAGCCCCATTGTACTGAATTTGGTTGCAGTTCCAGCAGAGTTCCATTGGGGGTGATCGCAGGCGAGTGCAAAATGAATGGGACTCTATGGAGCTAGACGGCTAAATTTGTCTCTTTCGACTGAATGTCGTTGAGAAATCTCTGATTTTATTGTAGATTTTGCAAGTTCAACATGGATTATAGGTCGAAAGTTGAATGAACGAGTACTTGTGTCCTTTTGGTTTCTTACAGGTTGAGTCGTTGTTGCCCATAACACGCTAGCATTCTGCTAATGAATGCTGATTGGTCAGTGAAGGACTGATTACGATCGGAGATCCCGCTTGACGGCATTCAAAGCAGAACCAGTCAGAGTGAATATTTCGGCGTGGTCTTTAATGAGAAAACATGAGAAAACCGAACCTGTTTCTAGCACGTGTATTGACAGGGAGAGCCTAACCTGTCAGCTGTGTTGTTGATGTCTCGAGAGAAAAAAGGAAGTGACTCAGAGCTTGCCGTAAAGCAGTATCTCTGGCCGTATGTGTATGATGTCATTGACATTTTAAAAGGCTTTTTAGAACAGTGTGTATTTTCTTAGCCTCCCCTTTCAAATGCAACATTCAAATTACTAGACAAAAAAAAATATCCTGAGAAAAGTGGATTTTGAGCATATACATTATATAAGAATGGACCAACAGATCCCGTTGCTCTGGACGGAGACCAGTGAAGGATATTAGAAGCACTTTTCCGCTGAGCGTTACTGCGCAGCCTCCAACGGAAAGAGACAACGTCAATGTGACTTGAGCAACCTGTCTGAAAGTTGTAAGTCTTCTGGTAGCTGTGCCAAGAGAAATCTCAATAATTCCCAATCTTGCAGAGACGGAGAGCGCAGGTATATGTAAGGAGATAACATGGGCACAGGCTAATTTTTGATCACTAAAATGCTAGTTAACATCAGTAATTAAACCTAAACAGCTCATGTAAATTAAAAACTGCCTGCGCTTCACCTGTACTGTACAATAAGTCCTCTACTATGTGACACCATCACATTATTGCTAACTAAAATACTAGTTAAACTTAAACAGCTAATGTAAGTCGAAACTGCCTGTGAGCTTCTCCTGTACTATACTTCCTCTACTATGCCACAGAAAGTCGCGTGGTTATGACACGATTGTTAGCCTATTTTTACAAAAGCGTCTGTTACGGAGCCATAACGTGAGGTACAAGGTAATGGAGCCTTTTATACATTGTCGTGTTTCTTTAGAAATAAACAATGGACAAATAGAGTCTTTAAACGCTTCAGATGTAAAGTTATTCGCTGTCAAAGTGACGTCAAAATGAACCCTAGTCAGTGGAATGCTAACGGGAGGTGATCGTTTTGTAGCATCAAAATCGCACCATAGGAGGTTTGAGTTCTGAAGCAAAGTTTATCCCTTGATTTCGAGGGGTATAGCTTCATAGAGTCCCTTTCATTCACTCGCCTGTGAGTGCCCCCTATATGGATCAAGAGTGGAACTGCAACCAGTTCAGAAGCCAGAAGTAACAAGAGAGTGGAACTTCTTCCCTTATTAGAAATACTTTGGTAAAACATTCACACAAACAGTGTAGCGTTCTGCCAACCAAGCTAGCGAGCTACCGCTAGTAGGTGGTATCTTAGGGGAAAGTTTGCCCATTTTTTGTTCTGCCGTACATGCAGATGAATGGCGCCAGTAGCCAGAGGTCTGCGCTTACCCGCTGGTAAATCTCCACTGTATGACTCGCTTCAGAAGGGTTAATAATCAGCAACTTTCCCTCTTAAGCATTTAGCGCAGTGCAGCGCCATTGCAACCACGAACAACAACCTCATTAACAAAAACAACATCCTCCATAGCTCTGCCCTCTCTTCAAAAATCGTCAAGTCTGATTTAAAAAAACAACAACAATAAAAACAAGATGGTGACGGCCAAATTGCCAAACACAAGGCTTCTAAACGGCAGTCTACAAACCAATGGGTGACATCACTGATAAATCCATTATTTGTTCAGTTTACACACAGTGCTTAGTTTTAGGTGCGTGGCAGTCAGCAAAAACAACCAAAATATTTGTCACAGTGAATAAGGGGTGAAAAAAAGAAATTCATTTCATTATTGTGACTTATTTTTAAATATTTTTGATTCAATTCTTTTTTTTAGCAATGATTCACATAAATACTTGCTGTTTATGCGTTACCACCGATGGCGACTACATTATATTTGTTTCCAGCAAAACAGATATAAAAAAGCAGAAAATACATGCTACATAAATGTCACACTTACTGACTTTACGTGATGTGCATTCTTCTTGGAAAAAAATTAGTTTTCAGAAATGTCTCATGATATATTGTCTCTAGAAGTGTATTATCCAACTTTAGTTTTTGTTAAAGGACAAGTAAACCTTAATACTCAATGTCGCAATAAAAATCGCGATAAAAAAATCGAATTGGCACCCATGGATCATGAAAGGATTGAATCAGGACTAAAAGCATATTGTCCCAGCCCTACAGTGAATACACCTAACAGGAATGTTAATACATCTTATGTGAGACTGAATCTGGGGCAGCCTTAAATGGTCAAATGTATGATATAATGGGCTATGTGCTATTAGTCCTATGAACAGTGTTTTGGTGTTTCATCTTCAGTGTTGAGAGTAACATGTTACAAAAGTAAAGAAATTACAGTAATGTATTCTTTTTTGCTGTAACGCAGTAATTTAACGCATTACGAATACAATTTTGGTAATATTATACACATTTTCAATCTCAGTAAAGCGAGTACCAACGCATTTTAACCTGACATTTAGTGATGTTTTCTTTTAAGAATTCACAAACACCGCAAAATATTTCAGGACAGAAAAAAAAAAGTCTGTGAGTGTCATTTCCTGGTGCTGGATTCGATGTTTGAGATGACAGCAGAGCGGGATACATTTGCAAGATGGACATTATTTTCAGGAGTTTTTACGCTGCGTTGAAGCGAGGTGCTGTCCCGTCACTGTTTCCGTGGTCAGAGCCAGAACCAGAGACGGTACGGACAACACCTGAGTCCCAACAGGAAACGGTATGTCAGCGCAGACAGTAGCGTGTCCGAGCAACTGACAGATATAAACATTTCAGAAATTAACCTTTAGGCTTGCTACACTTAAAGCTATAGTGCGTAGTTTCTGTCGCTCTGAGCTTGAGGATTTAATAAAATAAAAAGTGACACAACAAAAATAATCCTGAAGAAAGCAGGCAAAAATGGTACCAAAAACCGTCAAGGAACCAAAAGACTAGGCATCCAAAAATAAACTGGCACACCGAGACAAAGAGGGGTAGACTTAAGCCAGCTTCACACGGGACGATTTTAAAATTGTCGGCCGATTTTCCAATCCTGAGAGACCCCACATGGTGATGAAAAATCACGGGTCTAACAGTTTTGGTCGTACAGTGTGTGGTGCGCAGCACACGGCAAAATCAACACATCACACATGAACCGATTTGACTCCCGAGCATTCCCAAGTCAGACGGGAAATCTCGCAAAATCCCTCGAGATCAAACGTGACTTCAGAGTAAACAATCATTGCGGACAAAGAGGATGCAGTGGCGATAGATTGTAGTTTGTTTTTAACTGCGTGCTCGTTTGTCCCCGGGGGACACCAGACTCGAGGAGAAATCGGGCCAAAAAAATCCAACATGTTGGATATCCCCGATTTGAGATCGGAGCGGTCTCGATGTCCTTCCGAGCAGACGAGAGCAGTCTTAACACACCACACACGGCAGGAATATCTGATCAGATTATTTTACGATAATCGGAGTATCCTTAGGATTGTCGGGAGGGGTGAATCAGGGCTAAAATCTGCCTAATTATCCTGCCGTCTGAACCAGGCTTTACACGCACACAATGATCTGACAGCAGACAAAGACAACACAGAGACTAAATACACAAGGAAACGAGGGTGAAACAAGGGACAGGTGACACTAGGAATCAGGAACAGGTGAAACACATCAGGGCGGGGCAGACAATCAGAAAGGCGGGAAAACACAAGGCAGGAAGTAAAACAAGACATGACATGGGAGAAAATAAACTACAAAATAAAACAGGAAACTGAAGCATAAAACATACACAGATGAAAACAGGATAAAACGTAACAGAGAACACAAAAGACAGTAAACAGTAAGGAAATGGGGAATAAATTAACACAATAAAACAGGAAAAACTATAACTGAAAATCGCAACCATGACAGCAATGGCTTGAATGTAACAGACATTCATTAATATCAAAAAGTTACGCACTAAAGCTTGAAATATTAGCATTAGATTTTATCAGCAGTGGAACGTAACTATGCCGAACTTCAATACAATTGAAATTGCCTACTTTTAATTGAGTATTTTCATTTTCTCCTACTTTATACTTCAACTCCACCAGTCAATGAGGCCTAATGTACGTTTTACTTCACTATTTATTTTATAGCTGTAGTTACTACTCAGATTCATATTAATAATTCAAAATATTTTGAATAAATTATGATATATTAAAGTGGATAAAGATGAGACTATTAATCCCGTTGTGAATTTTACAAGCTACTGTACCTGCCAAGTCATACTTCTGCTTTTATTTTAGTAAAAGTAACTCAAAAGTAACGCAAAAGTAGTAATATTGTAGTATAACTAATTACCCTAAAATTACAACAACTAGTAATCTATAATGCATTACATTTTGGAAATAACTTGCTCAACCTCATGTTCATCTTATCGTTATGTCGTAGTTATGTGACATAAGAAGGATTAGCTTACCAATCAGCAGAGCTACACATAGCAGAATAGCCATCAGAGCTCCAGTGCTGAGGCCCACGGGCAGGAAGATGGCCTCGGCCGAGCAGGTCAGCAGCGAGCCTCCGGCCTCGCAGGAACACACTCGGACGGTGAGGGTGGTTGTGCTGCTCTGGGCAGGGTAACCACTGTCTTCAACCACGACAGGAAGAACATAGACGTCCTGCAGCCGCCGCTGGAAGCCTGTGCGTCGAGTCACAATGCCAGCGGTATTGTCTGGAAACCAACAGAGGGTGGCGTTACAACACTGACAGTGTCCCAGATACTAATTATTTTCACTGTCACACCAACCTCTGAGAAATCTCAATCAACCCTTGAAAGAGTATACCAAGAAAAAATTGCCCAAAAATAACATGGATGCATGGATGTATTCCATACAATGATCTTCGCAGGTAAAATCAATGATTACTTTCATTGAATTTGGGGTGTTTTATTCAATTGATAGCATTACAAAACAAGTTTCAATGGTTTCAAAACAGCCTCCTGACTGAACTTTGACAGATAACAGTCTGTGATCTTAAATATTATGCAAAATAATTCATAATTTCTTCGAAATTCTAGTCCTACCCCCTTTTTCTACTTTTCTACTTTAGACAATTTAATTATATACTTATGTATATACACTACGGGTCAAAAGTTTTAGAACACCCCAATTTTTCCAGGTTTTTATTGAAATTCATGCAGTTCAATGTCTTATTGTACTTGTACATGTAAATGAAAGAATAGAACAAATGAACAATTTAAGTTAAAAAAGAAATCATGGAATCAATTTATAAACCAAAAAGTATTCTAAATTTTTCACTCGTCAAAGTAGCCCCCTTTGGCAGATCTAACAGCTGAACACACTCGTGGCATTCTTTCGACAATGGAAATCAAATATTCTTCAGAAAGTTCTTCCCAACTCTGTTGCAGAAGTTCCCATAAATGTGTGGCACTTGTAGGTTGCTTTGCTTTCACTTTTCTGTCTAGTTCATCCCAAACCAGCTCAATGGGGTTTAAGTCTGGTGACTGTGCGGGCCACTCCATGTTTTTAAGCTTACCATCTTGTTCTTTTTTGCTAAGGTAGTTCTGGCATAGCTTGGACTTATGTTTTGGGTCATTATCTTGCTGTAGGATGAACCCCTGACCAACTAGGCACATACCAGAGGGTACTGCATGCGGCTGCAAAATGCTGTGGTAGCCGTTTTGGTTCAGGGTGCCTTTCACTCTGTACAAATCACCGACCCTGGATCCAGCAAAACAGCCCCAGACCATCACGCTTCCTCCTCCATGTTTGACAGTTGATGTCACACACAGAGGAACCATCCTTTCGCCTACTCAACGGCGTACAAAAATCCTGCGTGATGAACCGAAGATTTTGATTCATCAATCCATAACACCTTCTTCCAGTCTTCAGTAATCCATTGGCAGTGTTTCTTGGCCCAGGCAAGCCTCTTTTTCTTATTCTGACGTCTTAGCAATGGCTTTCTTGCTGCAACTCGACCTATCAAACCTGCATCTCGAAGTCTTCTCTCTACAGTTGAAACTGAGACTTGCTTATTACGACCACTATTAAGCTGTGCTTGAAGCTGTTGTCCTGTGAGCTGTCTATCACGCAAGCTGTTGACTCTCAGAAACTTGTCTTCTGATTCTGTCGTGGCTTTGGGTCTGCCAGACCTCTTCCTGTCAGAGTTCCCCCCAGTTTCTAAGTGCCTTTTGATGGTGAAGAATACTGAACTCACTGACACCTTGACTTTCTTCACAATTTCTATGTAGGAAAGACCAACATTCTTAAGTGTTATGATGGTCTGTCTCTCTTCCATTGTTAATTGCCTTTTTCCCGCCATTTTTATAGCAACACTACTTTCTGCAGTACAATACTGTTCAAATAATGCTCAGGAGGGTACGGTACCACAATGTGTTCCAACAATACTTTTATACAAACAGAGGGGGTTGTAAGTAATCCAGACAAGTTGGAACACCTGTGGGAATTGGTAGCACCAAATTTCAAAGCTTGATCAACCTCCATTGCTGCAGAACAGCTTTACGTTGTTAACCCATTCCCTGTTCCCTGAAAAAGGCCTTTTTGTAAAATACTGAAATGTACATTATTTTTCAGTTTTGGGTAACCTTACTTTTTTTAACCTCAGGCAGTTCACCACTTACCTTTGTACCATTTCAAGCTATTCATTGGACTTGAACTAAAATTTCAATAAAAAAAAAAAAACTTTTGACCAGTAGTGTATGTATACATACACATACATGCTTTTAACATTAATTTCAATGTACAACAAATTAAAGCAGTAGTTTCCAAACTGGGGGGCCGGGAGTTATAACCGGAGGGGCAGGGCGAGGCTAAATATATCAGTTAGGTAAGTATCGGTTTAGACACAGTTTGGCTCACTTTTAAATGTATCACTTCAGCACCGGTATGGGAAAAAACAAAACTATACCCAACCCTATCTGTTACATAAAAGAGCTTAGTTCATGGCTGCCATCGTGTGGCACACTTTTTGTTCTCCAACACACAGGAGGGTGTATAATGCCAAGAACATGGTGTTTCAAAAGATGATTCTATCTTCCAAACTACACTGTGTGTGTGTGTGTGTGTGTGTGTGTGTGTGTGTGTGTGTGTGTGTGTGTGTGTGTGTGTGTGTGTGTGTGTGTGTGTGTGTCAGAAAAGATCAATTTTCCCCCCACTGGACCGAGATGTAGCCTGACAAGGTAGAGAGGCACCATGTTCCTGTCTCTCACACAGACACAGACCATGGATGTAGACACACACACACACACACACACACACACACACACGCTCCAATTCCCCTTGGTGGCTGAAGGCCAGTGTGTCAGACTCTATCAGACGTGATGCCGCTGTATACGTACAAACATACAAAAATATAACAATGCTTGTTGGTGAGGTGTTGCAGCTGAAAACAGGAAAAGGTCACATGAGGATTTGTAAAAGCTGACCATCCCAGAGCAACATTCAGAGGCAAGAGAGACAGACACATTCAGTGATGGTGGGAATGGGTAGAGGACAGAATGAACAGAAGTAAGTGATTTCTGTTTTCACAAAACAGTTTGTGACCATCTTGTTCTTTCCTTATAATCCCCCTCTTACTTCCAAAATCTCGAACAGTGAAGTTTCTGTTGCGAAGCTCTCTGGGGGACTTGAAGAAGAACCTCTGGCCGACAGGAGGAAGGTCCTTGTCCACAGCGCTGACCGTCTGGATCACCTGGTCAGGGAGCGAACACACTCGGCTTAGCCCGCTGAATCAGAGAGCCCACGCAGAACTTGTGAATTAAATATTGCAGGTTCAAGTCTCACAAAATATCACTTCTCCCCTCCCTCAAATCCAATGGAGCAAGTTGTTACGTTTTATTAGGCATTATTTAAATCAAAACTGTCCAGTGCAAACCCCCCCGCCCCCACCCCCTCCCAAAATAAATACCTATAATAATTCCTTTACATAAATAAAGACATTTGCACAATAGCTTCATGCAGAAAAGGCACACATTGTGGCAGAAACATTCACCAGAACGCAGGATAGGAAGAGTCTGCTTGGCTGGAAAGGCCACTATGTGGGGATAGTGCGCTGAGTGTGCAAGAACAACAGTACACCTGACCAAAGCTTTAGGCAGATGGCACAAATTTGATGCGAAGAGGAGCTGGTCTGTTGGCCCAGTGCAATGTGACTGGCTATTTGCCAAGCAGTAAAAATCTAAACCCGTAGTAGAGGAAATTATCAGGAAAACTGAAGTTTACATGATTTCTTGTTAGGTGACCTGAATTCATATAGCGCTTCTATCCAAAGAACTTTACAATTACACATTCACACAAACTTACACACCAATGGCAGAAAGCAAGGAACTGAACTGGCCTAACCATTGGGATCTACCAGCACGCCACTTTCATTGTCAGACCGTTAACTCTCATTTCACTCAATGAAAATAACTCTGTAGAAAGGCAAATATTGAATGGCAATACAATGAATAGCTTGATATGCTCAAAAAAATTTCAATATTGCTCAAAAGTGGAGAGCTCAACCCAAAGTTACACCCTTGCAGTTTTTTGTAAAGGATATTGCGCTTAGGAGAAAGCTCTGGCAATGCAAGACTAAGGATATTTAAACACTTTGAATTGATCATAGGAGAGTGTTGACTATAACATGAGGTAACTCAGGTCACAAAATAATACATCTTTGTAGCCACTTAATACCAATAATAAACCAATAATAATATTGGCGTAATATAGTGTCTATATCGTTCTGTAGCACTTTGTGCTACATTTGCTTGTATGAAAAGTGTCTTGATTGATTGGTTGATTGGTTAGTGTTCCTCCTTTCCATAACATACAATCAGCAGATCGTTTTCAAGCAGATAGAGTTAAGTTTACCTGTCCCACTCTGGAGTTTTCACAGACAAAGGTATCTGAAGGAACTGCCAGCTCAGGAGGGAACTCGTTTACATCCAGGACGGTGACTGTCACGGACACTTTGGCAGACAGCAGAGGGTTGTCTGTAAGGGGCAACATGGAGTCATATATGACAATACACTCAGTGACACAGCAATGACAGCTACAGTGTGTACCCAAGGAAACCGAGGCATCTCAGTATCATATCAGTCATACTAAAACATTCAAAACTAAGTTATATATTGAGCTCAGAAACAGAGCTAATCTGCTTCATCCTCAGGATTGTGTGTGTGTGTGTGTGTGTGTGTGTGTGTGTGTGTGTGTGTGTGTGTGTGTGTGTGTGTGTGTGTGTGTCTCAATAATAATGGATAAAGCTTCCGGGTATCTAAACCTACTGGCTCCAAAAAGAAGTCTGTTTCTACAGAAGTCTATGAGAAAATGAGTCTACTTCTCACTTGATTTATTTATTACTTCAGTCAACATTTTCATAATGAGTTTATGGTCTCAATCGCTAGTTTCAAGTCTTTTTCAATACAGCATGAAGTTCATTTAGTAAATTATGGCCCCATTTATATCAAAATAGACAATAAAGCAGGGGATGCTTTGGGGACGGGGCAACACGCTGACCTCTCAATCATGACATAGGCTTAGCAACGCTAACCGTGACACTGTGTACATTAAAATAGACGTGAACTTGTTTTTGAGTGTTCTCCGTCTTTTCATCTTAAATCATATTAAGCTAGCTAGTTACCACCACTAGCGTTAGCTGGTAACTTAAGGGATTTGCACCCTGCCAAAAGCCCTCGCCATACCCTGCAAAACATTTGTACCTGCCTCAGTGTGTTTCACTCCTCTTAATCTTTGGGAATACAACCCGTATTCAGCATCTGACACATAACTCTTCTTAAATTTAACTAAATTGAATTAAATTGAATCACTCTTCCATCCACTAAATCCAGAGAAGCAGTTCATCTGTGCTGCAATGAAAATAATACAAGTTTCTAAGAAGACCTGAAAGTCCGAACCAAGTCCTGTTTTTGCACATTGTATAGCCTAGACCTACTCTATCTGTAAAGTGTCTTGAGATAACTCTTCTTATGATTTGATGCTATAAATAAAATTGAATTGAATGAATGAATAAATGAACCATGGGCACAGTGAATGCTTCAGCTGTATGTTTTGTGCATGTCGTGTTGACTGAATAACCTCGACTGACTGCATGTTGTGGCCTGGTTTTCTCTCCATGTGCTGCTTCTCTGTCACCTGTGTGACGTTTTCTGTCACATCACCACATGAAATGCTCCTATATTACACACAACATTTAGAATGCATGGAGTTGATCACCACCGAGCGCATTCATTCTTGGGAACTTTGTCTTTCAAACAAGATAGTGGCATTCTAGACTGTTTTTAGCAACCTGGGGGAATTTTTGATTCTCTGATTAAAAGACATACTGTACATAAGAGTGGGTCTCTGGAATGAAACTATAATGTTAATACATTTTCTGAAAATATAATGAAAAACCTCTTTACTCAAGGTCCTCTTATTAGCTTTCCTGGACCTTCCAAAAGCATGTCATGGTGTACAAGAGAGTATTACATTTTCAATGGAATTCCATTGCTAGGCAACAGCCTGGACTTTTGTTAACTTATTGGCATATAATGTCATTCACATACACTGCAACAGGAAATCAATTTTAAGCCATTTCGAAGGTTTATGTTTACAACAAGTCTTACATAATTGAAGAAATACCTTTAATTTTCCTAAGGTTTTTTTTTTAGACATTGAGAACCACCTGAGCAAAAATTAAATCAGTAGCTTACTGGACAAAATCTAAGACTTTATTTAGTACTGGTTCCAGTTGTATCCAAATGATGTTTCGAAAGCATTCATCACATTATCTTACATGCCATCTTATTCAGCCAAACCTAAAATGCTGCAGCTGTGTTCTGGCCCGTTGATGTTATTTGAAACATCGGTTCTGTCCACTAGATGGAGCCAGATACTAATCAGATGTTTACATGATCCAGCTGCGTTCAAACACCTGTCAGTTACCTTTCTCCAATTGCTCCGGATCATCTTAACGTTATACTCACACAATCTCTTGAGTCAGAGCATTTAAAATGATGCTCTATCTAATGACAAAGCTTGGCAGATTTGTGACTTGCCGGCCCTTTGCCTCCTCAAGGAGCTTCCAGGAGGAAATCATATGGTGCGCACAGTCAGGATGAGTTAAGCAGCTTGCCTAAATTTATTACATTTAGTTTCCACTAAAGACACTACAGCTGCACTCCAACCAAACGTGCAGAGGACTGGGGGAGAGAGAGCAAACTGCAACTAAAGTTAGATCATAGGAGATTCAACGGAGGAGCGCCTTCTCTAACAGGCTCTGACGGCTTCGATGTCGCACGGACCCCTACAAAAAAAATCATTCCTGCCACATTCCATAAAACTGTACAACATCTCAGCTGCGTGTGAGATAATTCTCTCTCGTTTTCGGATTGCTTGTGGTATTTATTGATTAAAGGTCAGTGGCTGATAGAATAGTTTAATACTTGTGCTTGGCTGGAAAGGCCACTATGTGGGGATAGTGCGCTGAGTGTGGGAGAACAGGCCCAAAGCTTTCGGCAATTAAGGCAGATGGCACAAATTTGATGCGAAGAGGAGCTGGTCTGTTGGCCCAGTGCAATGTGACTGGCTATTTGCCAAGCGGTACAAATCTAAACCCGTAGTAGAGGAAATGATCAGGAAAACTGTGAAGTTTACATGATTTCTTGTTAGATGGCCTGAATTCATATAGCGCTTCTATCCAAAGAACTTTACAATTACACATTCACACAAACTTACACACCAATGGCAGAAAGCAAGGAACTGAACTGGCCTAACCATTGGGATCTACCAGCACGCCACTATCATTGTCAGACCGTTAACTTGTTTCCAGTTGGACTTTTTATAAATATAAAGTAATAATTATAACCTCCGTTCATTTTAAGCTCAGTTCTCTCGCTTTGGTGCACAGAGTAGATATTTACATTATCTGACCCCACGGGGATCTCACATGTTTTTTAAGAGATCAGGCTGGTGTGAATAATTACTGCTTTTACACCTTTTTAATTTTGGAGGTGAAACTCTGTGGAGCTGCACATGTGGTTTGTCAATGCTGACTCTCATTTCACTCAATGAAAATAAATCTGTAGAAAGGCAAATATTGAATGGCAATACAATGAATAGCTATTGCAAAAAAAAAATAAAATCACAAACACATGTGGCCCTATTTTAACAATTTAAGTGTACCGCAAGAAGCGCCTGGCGCAGGTGCGTTAAGGGCGTGTAGGAATCCACTTTTGCTAGTTAAACGGCGGAAAAAAGGGTCCGTGTGCCGGGCACATGGTTCAAAAGGGTTGTACTTATTAATCATACGTGTTTTTTGGGCGTAACATGCAATAAACCAATCACAGTGTTATCTCCCATTCCCTTTAAAAGCCAGGCGCGTTTGTACCTTGGCAAATTACTATTATGATGGCAGATTTGTTTGTGCGTGCGTGAAAGCGTGCAAGCAGATCATATCATATACTACTACTATACACGTTGTAATATATTTATTTTTAATCTTCTGCATGTTTTGGGCTGCTGCACGTCCCTGTGTTTAACAGGCATAGTGTGTGTGCGCCGTGCACGACCCTAGGCGCATTTTACTAATGCACTGTTAAAATAACAATGAAATGCTGCTTTAGACCAGGTTTTTGTTGGTCAATGGTGCGATTACTTTCCGATGCCTCAAGATAGCGATACTCCAAGAATGCACCTGAACACACCTCCCTATAAGACCAGCACGCCCATGGGCGCACAGACGGGGGCAGGTGCATTTGCTACTTAAACGACGCGGGGGCTGGACGGCCTTAAACTAGCAAAAACAACTTTGCGCTGGTGCAAGATAGGGCCCATTGTCTTCTCTTGATGATCAGCTCTGGGCTCTACGCAGATGCAGGTTGTAATACTTACTGACTTTGGTTGCCACTACGGTGATATTGTGCTGAACAGCTGTCTCTCTGTCCAGGTATTCATTAGTGGAAATGGTTCCTTCAACAGTGTCAATGTCAAAACAGCTGTCAGACTCTGGTTGCCATTCCAAGGAATACCTGCAGCGACAAGAGCAGTCCACATGAGAGGGAAACCAGTTACAGTGATGGGCCGGGTGCTCTGTCATCAGAGGGCTCAGATTTGAGAAATGCTTTACACTCCCGCAGTGGGGAGCAGTGAAGAAAACTTTAGCCACAGGAGAACTCATTAAAAAACAGCAAAGTGCTAGTTTTGCTGTTTTAAAGCACCAAATTAGCAAATCACTTTGGTGTTTTGCAGTTCATTTTGGGACTCCCATAACTATGACCCACACAAGAAGAGCTGTATTGTTTTTTAAACCAAGGCTTACATAACATTGATAAAGCTTCAATGCACCAATGGTGTACAATAATGTTTCTGCCAACATAAGTGTTTTTGTCGTTTTTCTCAATACATGCAGACATATCCCGGGACCTATCCCGGGATAGTTGGAGATCTCAACACCCCATATGTTGAACCCAAAGTTACGCCCTTACCCCAAACCCACCAGACTATCAGTTAAAACGGACCAAACTGCTCAGGTGTGAACGCAACCTTAGTCTGAACTTGGGAAGTGCTGGTGCAGTTGGCTCCAGGACTGGAAATTAAATAATACTAAAATGCTAATCCTAAATCCAAATCATACATCTCACTGAAACAATGTTCACATCCCCTCCTGTACTTAGACAGCGTTAATATGCGGTACAGGTTGCTGTTAATATTGTTCCCAGTGACTGACGCATTATTCTGTTACCTGACAGCACTGCTGCTGGCATCCAGGTCCTGAGCTGTCACGGAGCCGATGATGGTTCCTGGGGGAGTGTCCTCGTACACGTCCATGGTGTAGGACGCCTTGGTGAAGACAGGAGGCTCATCCGTGTCCAGGACATTTACCTTGACTGTCGCTGAGTCCTTGAAAGGCCCCAGGTGGAGGAAACGGGGGTCCAGGTGTGCGTTGGATGCCTCCACCTTGAAGGTGTAGGACTTCTTGGTCTCATAGTCAAGAGTCTGCAGAAACACAAGAAGAAAGTAACGAGAGAAGAGAGACATGGAGGGATGAAAACTATAAGAAAACGGAGCTGCACAAATAGGTTGTAGGTATCAGATACACATGAATGAAATGTGCTTCCATATGTAACCCAGTTAAAGATATTTAAAGTTAACTATCTGTAATGAAATAAAAAAACAGTTTGAAACCAAACCAAAAAGAAAACTCTTGTGGTCAGTCAGCGAAGAATACACACTGCACAATCACACACACAGTTCAATATTTTACATGCTGCATTTCAAACATGATGCCAGGATAGCCTAGTCTTATTGTTACATAGCAACCATGCATCTTGATAAATGAATTCCTCACAGTAGAGACTTCAAAGGGCAGCGTATTTGGTTATTGATGGCCAATCAAGTCTGAAGAATGCACCGCTGATTGATTTGGACACAGAGGAGGTGGATTTCCATTTCCTTTGCATGCTTATGTGTCTGTGAATGCACAGGAGAAAGCTGCAGGAGACTTTGAGCCACTTTGATATGGAAATGTAGCCGCAAACTGTACCGAGACACAGTCACACACATATCAAACTCAGTTTGTCTCACGACGCTGAATCCAATTCACATTCCTGAGATTTGACTGTCGCTCTGTATACAGTATATCAGAAATAAGACTGCGTGGATGTTTCGGCTTCCCTGAAGCTTCTACCTTCTACCTTCCATTGTATCACGAGGAATACAAACCGGAAAGGTTTGGAAAGCTGAGCAAAAAAGGAATCATTACCCGCATAATCTCCAGCCCACACAAGCACACGTAAGGCTCGGCCTTTCATCCACTTCCGAGTCACCGTGTGGGAAAGACACATATTGTCGTTTCCCACAAACAGCCTCTGTCAAGCAGCTGTATTGAGAGATAATGTAATGCTTGTGCATTCAAGCCTACACACGTGTGGAATAAATGGATTTTAGAGCAGAAAGTGTCATTATATTGTATAGAAACAACAATAATTTTATTTGTTTTAGATTTTTGAATACCTTGAGGGAGTGATTTAAAGTGACTATATGCTACTTTTTAGTGTTTCTGATATACTAGTCATTTTTCATATAATGATCTTAAATGACCCGTAACAGCAAATGAGACTAACAGTGAGAAGAACCCTATTTTTACGTAGTTTTTATTATTGCCGTTGCTCGGGTCCGATTTTTCCCGCCTAGTGAAAAAATGATTTACGGCAGGTAGACGTAACGCATTCAAAGTGGCCGCTAGAATCAACACAAACTGAAAGTTACATATTGCCACTTTAAATACACATGACATTTGTGTTTAAAATGGCGAATCCATTATTTTTTTTTTGTGATCAAATGTTTTTATTCAACACACATAGACACAACCAGCAATATGATACAGGTAACACCCCTCCCCCTCCCCACAAATAAAAAAATACATAAATGAGAAAAAAAAAAAAAAAAAATTACATTAATTAATTAAAATGAAATAAGAACTGTACACTTAAAACAATATCAACCCACCCTCCCCAGGACCCCGTGGCCTGGCAGCTGTAATCGCAGTCGTCCTTTTAATGTCTCTGCCATTAAAAGCCACATATCTACATTCACCTGTCTAGCACCATTCATGCGAGCTGTTGAAAGTTCCATGTAAACTATGTCTAGAAAAGTCAGAAGCCATTGCTTAATGGTCAAAGTGTGTGGGGGCTTCCAGTGCACCGCCACCATTTTCTTTGCAGCTGTGAGCCCGGCAAGGACTATCCTTTTCTGACATTTAGAAATCTGGAGTGAAGAAGTGTCATTCAGCAGCAAAACATGTATTGTCGTGGATACCGTCCCAGAGACGAATGTCGACAGTTCTGAGGCGACATTTTGCCAGAACCGTGCAACAGGGGGACGCTCCCAAAACATATGAAACGTGCCCATGGTCTTCAGTGAACACAGTGTGCATGAAGCGTCACCAATCATTTTCATCAAGCACAGCCTACGAGGGGTCAAATAAGTCCTAGGGACAAAATTATAGTGGATCTGCTGGTGGTCGGGATTTCTAGAAGCAGATTTGACATTATTCCATACACTGCTCCAATCAAAATCTAGCTCTATCCCTGGGAAATCTCTCCTCCATACTCTGTCTAATGGAAGCGTCTGGTGTGAGGCTTCCCTTATATACTGATATAGAGTGGATACCATGCACCGTGAATCACTTTTAGCAATGAACAGCTCGTGAAGCGGATGCACAGGCAGGGGATGCTGCCACGGTACACCATGTGCCTTAAGAGCTGCTCTAAGCTGGAGGTAAAAAAAGAAGGATGTGCCTGGTAGGTTAAAATCTTTCTTGAGGGCTAGAAAGGAGCACAGTCCGTTTAGATCAAAAACGTCCCCTAAAAAGGTGAATGCCCCCCTTTTCCCATTGGGGGAAGGTGATTGGCCTACCCCCCATCAACAAACCATTATTATTAAAAATGGGTGAATGAGTCCATTATTTTTTTTTAAAGTTTTTATATCATTCTTGCTTTCATGTTATGAGGTCACATTTCATTTCATTGTCTTTTTTAAATGCCCTTTATGTTTTATTCATTTCATTGCAAATGTTTATATTTATATGCTTATGTTGTCTTTGTACTTTGTTTTGTGTCCTCTTGTTTTAATTCACTCAATATTTTTCTTGCTAATATTTGGCCCCACTATTTAGCTCTCTTGACCTCTGTTGACTCTGGGTACCTTGCTTTTGCCATTCTTTGTCTGTCAAATCATGGCAAGGACTACTAGCCAAAAAAGTAGTCAACTTTTTTTGCATTTCAGAACCTTAGGAAATGGACAGCGACCGACACAAATGCGTATTAACTTGATAATAAAGCTGTAAAGTAGGCTATCTTTCAACTCAGGACATCGCCACTTCTCACAAATACAGATAGGATTGGAGATGAAAGGTTTAACTGACACGTAGCCACAATCAGCATCGTGGGAAATTAAGAATCAATGCTTCCAACAGGGCACTGGTGGAACTCTCTGCACTGGTGGAACTCTCTGCACTGGTGACCTTTTCCTGACAATCCTCTCGAGGCTGCGGTCATCCCTGCTGCTTGTGCAACTTTTCCTTCCACCTTTCTATTAATGTGCTTTGATACAGCACTTTGAGAACATCCAACTTCTTTTGCAATTACCTTTTGAGGCGTTCCCTCCTTGTGGAGGGTGTTAATGATGGTTTTCTGCACAACTGTCAGGTCAGCAGTCTTCCCCATGATTGCGAATTCTACTGAACCAGACTGAGAGACCATTTAAAGGCTCAGGAACCTTTTGCAGGTGTTTTAGATTAATTAGCTGATTGGAGTGTGACAAGTTGAGCCTACAATATTGAACATTTTCACAATATTCAAATTTTCTGAGATTTTGGGGTTTTCAAGCCATAATCATCAAAATTATAACAAATAGGCTACAGGCTTGAAATATCTCGCTTTGCATGTAGTGAGTCTATGTAATATATTAGTTTCACCTTTTAAGTTGAATTACTGAACTTTTGCAAGATATTTTAATTATCAGAGTTTCACCTCTATTTTAATACATTAAAATGTAGACTTGTGTTCAGAAGTTTGACATTCTGAGCACATAAAGCCAGCAGCGACATGCAGTGCAAGTTACAGACCCTTCACCTGTCTTTCTTTAATAATCTTTCATTTTGCTCATTGTGTTTATACCTCTGAAGTCATTAAAGTAAGCAAATCCTCTTAGACTAGAGACGTCTACAGGAAGACAGACAGAAAGGACACTGTCTAACCCTGTCTGAACTGCTGCCGTATACACACACAGACACACACACACACACACACACACACCAAGGTCTGTGCCCTTAACTAGTGCTTTTTGATTATTGATTTATTTTTAAAGTTGTACTTACACAAGCATCACTTCTCGCACAGCGAGACACATTTATTAACATAGTTATATTTTAACTACATATAGTTAAATGGCTGTGCTACAGAGGAAAGTGTCTCCTGCCTGTCCTGAACTTGTCTGGTGTAGACCAGAGAGTTAAAACCTCTCCTGGATCAATAGAATTCACTCTGCGTTTGACTCGGCTGACACGTGGACTTGTAGGGTTAAGTGAGGGGAAGGGAAAGGGAAGAGAGGGCTGATTGGCAGTGAGGGAGCCAGGGAGGATTAACTGATTGGCATCTTGCCCCAGACAGCACAGAGGAACAGGAGCCTGGAGAGAGGAGACTAGTTGTAATGTAGTGAGTGTCTGATAGAGCAGCAATATGCTACTACACTATACAACTGTTGACATGTCACATGGACCATTTTGACAGGGACAATGCACAGCTCCTTAGCAGTACCAGAGTTAGCTATAAGCTAATTTTCATACGTAGTAAAGTAAGAGTAAGAGAGTAAGGCTTCATGGAGGATTAACTTAGTCAAAGAGGCTTTAAAAGGTATAATTTGCAGTGCTTTCCTCAAAAACAATGTAAAGACTAATGCAAAAGTAATCCATCTCAATTATCACTAATGACCCACTAGAAGTGTGGGGTGGTGTCTGTATCTGCAGACACCCTGCCCTCTGCCCTGGGTGTTCTCTTTACTTCTTACTTTGCAGTGTGCGGGACGTTTCTGGGCGTGGTCAAAGAGCCTTTGGGTACTCCCAACGCGAGTTCAGAGACTGCTGTGTTTTTGTTGTTGTGGAAAGATGGCTGAACAACGGCGTACCGGACTATCCAGCTACCAGGCCTGCTGCTCTGTCGCCGGGTAAGACTCGTGGAGAGGTGGGCTGTGTTACCACGGACTGGTGCAGAAATGGGGTGATTTGTATCCAACTAACTGCTAACTGCTGGTGGAGTTTGTGACTGTTAAATGCCGACCACTCTACATTCAATGCAAATTCACGGCTGTATTTATACTTGGTGTTTAAAGCCCACCGAGCGCTAATGCTAGAATGCATTAGCTGAAGCACATATAATGTGTGTGCACTAAATGTAGCTTTTTTCGTATGTCGTTTTTATGAAATGTCGTTTTTATACATTTTAAATGTGTAACACCACTTGAGCCACGGTGAAACGTTGTTTTGTGTATATGGCTGAAATGACAATAAAACACACTTGAGTTGAGTTGAATGTCTCACTGTCTGTCTGTCTGTAAACGGTAGGCGTGGCTTGGGAGTAGACTCTAAAGCAGCAAAGCAAGTGCGTTGTGGGATTTGGTGTCTTTCTCGGCCTAGAAGGCAGCAAATTTCTAAAAATAATTTCACATTTCTACTACATAAGTGATCCAATTTAAAGATATATTCGTCTTTCCAACGGTGAAATATCCCTTTAATAGATTTGCTGTGTCTGTTGTCTGGCTCTGAACACCTGAGGTGGATTTATGGATGCTGGCTACTGTCCCTCACGGCGGTTATATTCTAAAGCACAAATAAACATCTACACTCCTCCACGGAAAGTTGCCATATTGCTGGATTTTGAGTGAATGCAGCGCTTTATCCTGTTTGTTTCTGTGTGTGTCTGTCAGTTAGACCTGAACGTCGATATGAGACCCTAATATATACTGTACAAAGACTACTGTTGGAGGCCTTTCACTATTTTCCAATGTAGCTAGCTATTTTCTAAGACTACAGTTCAGTGATTTGCATGATCGAGTAATGTAGATGTGATGATGGGCCTTTTACAACATTTTGGAAAGCAATAGTAAAGGCTGTATTTTGGGCAAATATGATTTTCAAAATTATGAAAAATAAATGTGGGAGATGTTTGGTGGTTTTTAAAATCCCATTGACAGGACTACTGCTGTAAGAGTAAAAAAAATTATAATAATCTGACAGGCTGCTTCAGTCATATCAGAGACATCAGAAGACTTTGCTGCATAAATAGGCCTGAACATCAGTCCGATGTTTGGCCACACTCTTTTATCACAGTCTGATGTATCCTAAATATGTTCCAAAATGCTATCATCCTGTCACTCATTTCTGGAATTTGAGAGACTGGTTAAACAAACAAATGATTAAAAAGGTCAGACACATGATTTCACTCTGCAGCAGGGGCGAGGCAAAGGGGGCTTATGTGGCTCCAGCCCTGAATGTTTTCTCAAAAGACCAGAATCTTTATAGGGATTTAAAATAACTTCAACTTTTCGTGATTTCCCCTCAGTCTCTCTGATGCTGTTTACGTCAAATTCCTACCCTACGTACTGTACATTATTAAATAGTAACATCATATTTTGCCTCTCTTTAGGTGGCAGGAGTGAAAATAAGTTATCTGGTTTCAGAATGATTCTTTCCTTGTCAACTATTATGTTTTTCCCAAATGATGTACAGATGTTTAGACATTCTTATCTCAAATTTCTTGAAAAATAGTGCATATAGTTGCCGTAAATGGAGCATGTTCAACGCTTTTTTTTAATTCATGGCCAATAAACTTCATTTTTAAGACAATATACAAAAAAAAATATTTCTCGCTTTTTTCCCGTGCTTTTTGTCGATTTTTTTGTTGTTTTTCCTCCGACGTTTTAAAGTTTAGTCAGGATACTGTCTTGAAACCATTTGAAACATATATTTTTTTAAATGCCATAAAATGTAATAAAACAACCAAAATTCTATGAAAGTAATCAATCATTTTACCTGAAGAACATTGTATGGTATCCATGTTATTTTTAGGCAATTTGGTTGAAAGAAACCCAAGTTCCTGATATTAAAAACTTTGAAAATGGGTCAAATTTGAACCGAGGAAAACACAGGGGTTAAAAGCCAAGCAGGCAGCTTCACCAGTTCACCTTTCCGGGCGGCTCGGACATACTTTCTGCGTTCCGTGGACGGCTGCGGACTTGTACCGGTCGAATAGCCACGATGTTGCGGGCATTGTCGTGGACACAAGCAGCCACTTTCCTTGAAACGATTGTGTTTCCACGCAACCAACACAAGTCCGCAGTGGTCCGCGGAGCCCAAGCCCGTCTCCACCGCATCCACCTGCGCGGTTATCAGCTGTGTGTCTGCCTGGCATACTCTGTGTGTAGGACGGGCAATTTAACCCGCCAGTCCTCATATTATATATACTATTGATATAGTGGCATGTGTCACCCTTTCAGCAGAGAGCCATGAATGAAAAAAAGAGCTTAAAATGTAGCAGTTAGAGCAGTTAAAATTAGCAGAAGAGTTGTAGCCTATTTTTATTTTTGTTTAAATTATATTGTTTTTAACTGTTTAACACAAGCTGTTGTTGTAGCAATATTGAGTCAATATATGAATATTCCTGTCCATATACTGTACTATTTTCTAGATACTTGCAAGGACCAAGGGTAAAGTATGCTTTTTCTTTGACAGTACAGATGTCTCCCATTTTTCACAATAATCCCATCCTCCCTGTTCACCCTTGCTCATCCCTATCAGTGATGCTATCCTGCATCCAGAGAAACACTATCCACTCATTCTCATGGGTCACAGATTTCGGCTGAACACTGGAAAAGCCTATGTTAGCGTCAGTCAGTCAGGAAGGTAGCAGGAGATGTATTTACAGTTGAGGCCAAAATTATTTAGCCTCGTGAGACCGTCCTGATCTCGTGATCATCAGCGTTGGTTTTGAGGTGGGTTAGGTGGTGATAGACTAACCAGTATTTTCAGACAGCGGTAGTCCTAATTCTGTTATCTGCTCGCTAATGCTTTTTTTCTCTTGGATCCTTCTTTTGGAATATGGTCCGGGAACCTGAAATGGTGTCTTTTATTCCTAAATTGTCGTTACACAAACGGCAAAAATCCTTTACCGACATGTTGCTTGCATGCTAAGCTAACGAGCTATGCTTTGCCTGCAGCAGCAGGGGCGGGCTTGTGGTTGTATTTTCATACGCTTCGTGGATCTGATTGGTTGATTTGGCCCGTCTATCACCAACATAGGTGATAGACAGATGGTTCATCCAATCAGCTAACCAGTATTTTCGCCCCTTCCCAAAAGTTCTCCAACGGAAAGTTCCCAGATGGATATGCCGAGCAAATGCGAAGCAATCCATCTGGCGGAGTCAGGTTAAAAATGATTAGCCCCCAAGGAATTATGGAACATTTTCCTAAAAATCTTCCCAATGTTTGCAGCATTGATAAAACTTGATATAATCAAACATTAACTGGTAGCTTTTGGTACATTTTGGAATATAAAATAATTTTTTAGGCTTGCTTTATATCAAATATAGTGAAAAATATGGTGGTCAAAAATATTAGCCCCCATGTGTGTTAACCAATCAGCCTTCAAACCACACCTGTGCAGTCAATTGGCTTCCTAACAACACCTGAGCATTCAATCAGCATAAAAGGATTACAAGGAACAGGGCACTTGAACACATCATTGAGAGGGACTACTTTTACTCACCATGCCAAAGACAAAGGAAATCAGTCTTGAGCGCAGAAAGAAGATAGTGGAAGCTCATGATAAAAAGGGGAAGGCTATACTGCCATTTCCAAGCGTTTCACAGTGTCTAGAACCGCTGTACGTTGCATCATTGCCAAGTACAAGGAGCCAAATTCTGTAAGAAATAAACCTGGGCGTAGTCTTAAGCGACTTCAAGAACTCTGGAGAGGAAAATAGTCAGAGATGTCCGCTAGAGGCCCCTGACATCTACCAAGATGATTGTTGCTGACCTGGCCTCTTCTGGTACCTCATGTATAAACAAAAAGCTTGCGTACGCTGGTTTTCACGGACACTTTGTGATGTATAAAAAATGAAGTTGACGTGAGAATGTGCGGGCCGTCACGCAAACTGTTGAGCAGTCGTGAGAATGTGTAGGCCGTCCGCAAAGTCTTTTCTGGCTCTGTAACGTTCTATTCTAATGTTCTCTAATTCTAACTGAAAAGTGCGGAAAATCACCAAACATTACAAAATAAAGTTTCCAATACAGTTACTGGCATACGTTTGTGACGTCTATGAAAAAACATAATTATATCTGCTGATACTCCATAAAAGTTTGAACATATTATGTGGATAATGTTTCACATCTTTCACACTATCAGCTGTTTAATTCGCAGGCTACTTAACCTTTGTTACACATAAGGACGGGAAATAAATGATATACGGCATAACCCGTTGTGATTGGACAAAGAATGACGTTGGGGTCGCATTTATAGTAATTTCCATATTAATTTATGGGAGGAGACAAGGCGGGGTCAGTGGCTCGTTCACGTGCGCTCAATTTCACATTGATTGTGATGTATAAAGGAAAGGTGCGCAGGACCTGGCATACGCCCGGTTTTATACATGTGAATATTTTTGTGCGTAGGTACTTTTCAAGTTTTGGCCATACGCCATTTTCTGGTATGAAAGCTGCGCAATCTTTTATATAAATGAGTCCCCTTGAGTTGATGTTTCAAGGAACACAGTTGTGAGGGCTTGTCATCGTGGTGGGCTTCAGGGCCATCGTCCCAGAAGAACCCCTTTGCTCAAAGACCCGCACATCAGAGCCAGACTGAGGTTTGCCCGTGAACATTTGATAAAGAAGAAGATAAAGATGAGTTTTGGAAGTCTGTGCTTTGGTCTGATGAGACTAAACTGGAACTTTTTGGGCACATGGATGTTGCTTATGTTTGGTGAAGAAAGGGAGAGGCCTTCAACCCTAAGAACACAGTTCCCACAGATAAACATGGTGGTGGGAGCATCATGCTGTGGGGCTGTTTTGCAGCCTCAGGCACAGGGAGCCTTGTTCGGGTGCGTGGCATCATGAAAAAAGAAGAAATTTTGAGGGATAATATGCAGAAATTTGCTAGTAGTCTAGCCTTAGGTCGTCGCTGGGTCTTCCAACAAGACCATGACCCAAAGAATACATTGAAATTGGTCCAACAGTTCCTGAAGGATTCCAAAACCAAGGTCCTGGAGTGGCCTGCACAGAGCCCAGACCTCATTCCTATTGAGAATCTGTGGCGGGTGCCACATGCAATTTGGACCAGCTGGAGCAATTTGCAATGGAAGAAAGGGCCAAAATTCCTCAGGAGACCTGTGCCAACCTAGTAAATAATTACTCTAAGAGGTTGTTGTCAGTTGTGGCTCAGAAAGGGTACACTATTGACTATTAATGGCCAGGGGGCTAATAATTTTGAACGTCTCATTTTTGCCCTTTCTTATTTCAGCTCACCATATCAATAAAATATCCTAATCAAACTTAGTGGACATTTTGTCTTTGTTATTTTGGAAACAAATACACTATACTTGTTGTTAATGGTCATTTCCATGGAGAAATCAGGAGTTTTGTCTAATTTCATAAGGGGGGCTAATCATTTTGATTGACTGTATTTAGGCCTAATTGTATTTTAATGTTATTTTAGAAGTAATCTGCTGTAGCTACGGCTACTTATCCAATTTCAAGGACAGCCTTTAAACATTGCCTCTCAGTTTGCACACGTTAAGTGATACTGAAGGCAGAGGAGGCACCAGCTAACAGCTATTGAGCCAAAACCAAAGTCTGAACTGACTGTTTTAATACTCTAGTACTTTACTTGTCTAAAGGCAACATGTATTATTAATAAATTCATGGCTTCCCTCATATCAAAAAGTAAGAGACACAGCTGGCAAGTTATGGTGCTCGGAAAGTAGCTGTCGTGTCTGTACTGATTTAGAGGACAGTCTGAAATAAAAGCCTCCACAGCCCTCTGATGTTAAACTGCCTGATGTGATGTGACATGTGCGCCGGGTGTTCCAGTGTGTGTATGTGAGTGTGGAGGTGGTATCCCTTTAGACGGAGCATTTAACCAAGATGAAGTTTTCCCAAGTCCTCAGATGACTCCTTTCGGAAGAGCTCTACTCTGAGATCGGATTTCCTATTAAACCTTTTATGAGGACTTAAAATCAGTTATGCTGTGGTCCTCCAGGAGCAAGTGGCATATGTTTAAGTTTATTCTTGTCCCTCCCCCCCATGCCCCCCATCCCCAACTATCTTCTCTTTTGTTCCTTTTATTTCCCTCTACTCCTTCCGTTCTTTCTTTTCTCTTCCCCTTTCTTCAAATATCCACCACAGATCTTAAATCATCAGGGGAATCCAATGGCTGACGCTGCAACATAAATTCAGTTTGGTGTGCATGAGAGCGTGTGTTTGCATGCATGAGTGAGTGTATCTAGCATTATCTGGCCTAATAGCTCGGTTCGATCGAAGGTTAAGAGGAAGAATGATTGGGATCACAGCCAGATCAGCACATTCCTCCCACTCTCAGATCACTAGCAAAATGCTGGGGTTTGCAAAAATTTGCCTTAAGTTCTAATTTATTCTGTTTTTTCTTTATTTTTTATCATGGAATACTATAGCACGATTTAATTGTATCTGATGTAGGGGGGAATTGAAATAAATGCATTTTCTTCCACAGAAACCTGCTATTTCTCAGTCCGAATGGCCCTTTAAGCCATGGATCTGCAATGAGAAGTAAGCTAATAGCCAGAATACTAGGTTGTCTTTATGCTTCAACACTGTCTACACAGTATATCTTATGCACATTCGACTTAGAAGAATCCTCTAAATGGCCCAGCATGCAAAATTCTGATACAGTATATGAGAAAATATGGAAACTCCATATATAGCGTATGGAAGTAGCTGCGCAGTGAGACATCTCACTTCCTTCATATCTGTGTTGAGAGGTGCACATGTGCGGTACGGATCCGGCAGGATGTACAAATTGGGTGGCAACGCCGCCAATGATCTTTTACGTATTGTACGTTTTCTCATGTGACGCAGTTCCGACCACGTTTAGGTGTTAGGGTTAGGGTTAGGGTTAGAAAATCAACTTAATTATCTAATCAAAAAGATAAATACATGATACAATAATCATATATAGACGTACATAGGTGTTTAATGATTTGATATGTGATATCTGTGACATTATGATCCAACTTTTGGTTGAACTGTTTATTGACCTACTGACTGGGGGAGTGGGTGTGGTCCTGCTTGGGTCAAAGGGCATAAAAACAGGAAACGGAAGAAGGGGGTCCCGGTATGGACCAAGCGTACCTCCTATGGGGAGACTCTTAAGCTAACAAGCCATTACCTCCAACTAGCATTCCATTGACTGCCATTCATTTTAGCGTCACTTTGACAGCGAATAACTTTACATTTGAAATTAAAAGACTATTTGTCCATTGTTTATTTCTAAAGAAACACAACAATGTATAAAATGCTGCATTACCTTGTATCTCACGTTATGGCTCCGTAGCAGACGTTTCTTTGTTAAAATAGGCTAACGATTGTGTCATAACCACGCGTCTTTCTGTCGCACAGTAGATAAATTACCGTATAGTACAGGAGAAGCTCGCAGGCAGTTTCGACTTACATTAGCTGTTTAAGTTTAACTACTAATGTTAACTAGCATTTTATTTAGCAATACTTAGTCTGTGCCTATGTTATCTCCTTGCATATACCTACGCTCTCTGTCTCTGTAAGATTGGGAATGATTGAGATTTCTCTTGGCACAGCTACCAGAAGACTTACAACTTTTCAGACAGGTTGCTCACGTCACATCTACGTCATCAGCCTCATCACCAGAAAAGTGCTTCTAATTCACTTCACTGGTCTTCGTCGAAGTCTAAGGCGTCACTGTGTCCATTCTTTTATTGTCTATGGTGTGGACGTGTCATGGCAGATGGCACTGGCAACACTCTGTTTTCCTGATTGATTAACGGTTTTCTTTTGCTCCACGTATGTTAAGTTTGATCAACATGCTTCAATGTAAACTAAATGACCTTATGTCAAGGGACGGGAATGAATAAGAGCGAGACGATTCAGTTGAGAGGAGCGGCAGCAGTGGCGGAGCTAGCCGAGCCCAGCCGAAAACAACAACAGGTACGCACACTCACATGTCCCCATCAGCGGTCAATCATTTAGTTTATGAAAATAATGTACAATGTTACCAATCTCTGGGGGGTAATATCCTAGACAATGACAGAAAACCATCACAGGCTTGGTTCATAGCATCACATATCAAATGTTGCTACATTAAAAAAACATGTCACAATCTAATTACCACAAGTTGGCACATAATGGTGATATTGGTCCCAACTAGGGCATCATTTCCACTGGGGACAGGGGGGACATGCCCCCCCCCCCCCCCACACACACACTTTTTAAAATCTAGTTTGTGTCCCCCCTACTTTCAAATTGGTTTGATGTTATTTTATTTACAAGTCTCAGTGATCAGCCCCTATTTCAAACAATAAAGAAAGTAAGATATCTTTTTCTTATACATAGTACTATTCTTTCTGGAAGAATTTATCATTATAGGCAACTGAATTATTCCCTGGATTTTGTATCACAATAGTTCCTAAATATATGTAGAAATGCAGGAAATGGGATTCAAATAAAAAAAAGATTTTGTCCCCCCACCCCCACACTTTTCAAACTAATGTTACACCCTTGCGGCCCCAATATGCTCCCAGATATTATTTGAGACCAGGCCATTTTCTTTTTTTTTTTACAAAACTTAACCCAAGGGATCACCATGAATATCAGATAATGTGCAGCTGATGATGAGTGAATGTACCTTTTTCAGGACTACAACTCCCTCTTGACTTTGGCCATTAGAGATGATATCAAACATGTTGCCCTCATCTCCTGGAACAATGGCATAATCCACCTGTGCATTGCTGCCAGCATCCAGATCGTGAGCTCGAATTCGGCCTACTGCTGAGCCAACAGCTGCCGACTCTGGCACCCGCAGATGGAAAATACCTGACAGAATGACAGAGAGCAAAAAAGCAATTAAGTGCAATTTAAGAAATATATATGTAGAGATTGATTTCATTCATTCATCTTAAAGCTTTAGTGCTTAACTTTTTGGTATTAATGTCCGTTACATTCAAGCCATCGCTAAATGAGTTGCTACAAAGCTAATTAAGACTATCAGCTCCACACAAGCTCTGGATTTCTCAGAAGATTGTGGCATCCGGTGACTTTCGCGAGCAGAAACTTAAGGGAAGATAATGACCTCTTCTGAAGAGTGCGTCATGTTTTTTTTAATCCTCCCTGTCCTCCTTGGCTACTAGCAACTGTGTGGAGGAGGGGTGTGGGGGGCGAGACGCGGTCACGGAAGGCTTGTATCATGCGGATGCGCCCAAGAGTTTTATTGTCATTACTTAGAATTCCTCATGGGGGACACTGAAACTACGAACTATAGCTTTAATAGACAAACCAACCAACCAATCAACCAATCAGACATCATTATTGAGACCTGTCCTTACTCTTTGCGAAGCGCGGTGGGTTGTCATTGACGTCGCTGAGGCTGATGTTGATGTTGGTGGTGGAGGCTAGCCCCCCCAGCTGACCGCCCATGTCCTTGGCCTGGAGAAGAACCTGGTATTCCCCTTTCACCTCGCGGTCCATGTTGGCTAGAGCTGTCCGGATCACTCCTGGAGAAGGAGGAGGGGTTTAAAAAAGGGGTTGTTTTGTCTGTGCCCTTCTCAGTGATTTGAAGTAGGCGGGACTTGGTTGGGAAAAGACACATGTCATGTATTTCTGTGCACCAGCCTAAGCAAGGCCATTAACATCAACCGTGACCCGACCCACCCTGCCCACCACCTTTTAGTTTAGCTTATTGATTTACACATATACAATTGCTTCAGATTAAAATACACATCATCAATAAAAGATGTGATGGAGAGATGAGAAAAGAAAAACTCAGAGGGGCTTAATCTGGGTACGCTCCAATCCCTACTCCAATTAAAATAGAAAGTAACTACAATACTGAAAAGAAAAGAAAAGAAGGCTCTTTGAGGAGATTCAGGACCATACAAGCCCATACTAGTAGACTGAAGAACAGTTTCTTCCCCCTAGCAGTAAAACTGTTAAATGGTTCCTAGTTTCCTAGTCTCATGTCCAAAATTATCAGACCAATGTTTACACCTCCAAGTTATTTATTTATCTATTTATTACTAAGGCTGCTAACTAATCAGGAGTGTACAATACCTTATCTGTTATTTATTATCTGTAATGTGCATTATGTACTGCTGGGCCTCTTATGTCAAATGTCTCAGTCAGGATTTACCAACATTTGAATCACATCTGATGACAGTTGTGGGGTTGTTGTGCCAGGCCACTCTCAATGAAATCTGATCAAACCACACCTACACAGTCCTGATGAGTTTTTGATTGTTAAATGCATAATAAATAATACCTAAGGATGTTTTTTTCCCTCTATTTGTTGCACATTTAGTACATGCATATTTAATGATAGATATAAATAGATAAATGATTACAAATTTAATTTAAGACAAAGGCACTGTTCATACGTTACTAATCAAGCACTTGCTTATAATGTCGTGAAGGCAGTGGTAGGCTTTTACCGTAAAACCACCACAGGAAGTGGTGGCAATGCTACTAAGGTTAGCTAACAAACACTTGATTCTTCA
This sequence comes from Perca flavescens, assembly GCF_004354835.1. NCBI lineage: Eukaryota > Metazoa > Chordata > Actinopteri > Perciformes > Percidae > Perca > Perca flavescens. The sequence continues at coordinate 29,947,581 of NC_041342.1, forward strand.
ATCTAAATAATTATTAATAATAATTAAGCAATGAGGGACCATTGGGCCCCCTGGTACTTTCGTGCCCGGGCCCTAGTGATTCGACATTTCTTTACACTTTTTGACAGTTGTTTAATACTGGTTTATGGTAAATGTGCATCAATGATCTGTGATTCTCAGATTCCAAAATTAGTTGAACAAATAAAGACCTACAGTATATCACAATATTAAAAAAAAGATCTCACTTTTTACATGAGAGTCCATCGTGTGTACACTCAATGTTCCCAGTTGAATTGCTTTCATGCATAAGAAGAACTAGGATTCAAATAAGTTGTTAGCAGCTGGCTTTAACCAAGCTCTAAATTTGGTTCTTTCAAGCCAGGTATCACTAAACTTGTACTTCATCATAGCTAAAGAATAAAATCCATTTCATGTCTGTGGTACAATCCGAAAGAGACTCACACCAATAATACAGTTGATTGGCTGCAATACAAGTTGCATGTTGGTCTCATTTGTAGTCATAATACAGCAAATTATTTTTGGACTAGTGAAAGAAAGGACTACAACACCGGAATACGGAATAATAAAAAAACATTCTAAAGCGCTGCAGGAGCATTTCAATGAGCTTTAGAGATAGCGTTACATGGACGTAGGAAAATTAAGACCTGTTTAAAATGACCTAGAACACATGAATTCAGCGAATTTAGGACATTTTAAGGCCTAAATTTTTAATTTTGAAATGTAAGACTTTTTATTTAGTCTTGCATTGCCAGACCTACCTCCACAGTGCTGCGGAGGAGGGTCTGGCTAGTCCACACAGCATTCCGGGATGGGAGGAAAATGTGCTCTGGTTTATTGGCATTTCTTTAAACCAATCACAATCGTCTTGGGCGGTGCTAAGCGCCAGATGGTGCCTCTGCAAAATAGCCTCGGGAAGGAACTTGTTTTTGTGGAACACGTTCAAAAATAGTTTTAGTCGTGCAACAGAAAACTCAGATTGGACAGATCTGTCTAGCTAGCTGTCTGGATTTACCCTGCAGAGATCTGAGGAGAAGTTAACCATAGTCCTCAGAAATCCACCGGAGTTTAAAATGCTAACACAAAGAAAGTGGAAGGTAACGGATATCCGGCTGAAATAAGGGACATCCGGCAGAATTTCCGTTGGAATGTCATCACTATAGACTAAACTTTTTTAGACTTCTTAAGACCCTGCGCAAACCCTGATGGCTTCCAACATTCTGCTGCCGTTTACACCAGCTAAACCACCTTTGTTTCATTCCTTTCATACCTTGATATTTGATCTTGTCTATACTTCGAAAGAGGCAGGATGGTGACAAGTGCTGCTCCTCAGGGGGAAAATGAAACATGACTCTACATGTTCAGAGTCATAACTGCTCGGTTTAGATGTCTGTTTAAAGGACTGAAAATGTTTGAGTCCCTTTTTAGTGCAGGTTTTAGCATTCAGGTGCAGGCCTGAGGAGAAACTCACTCTGAGAACCCTCTTGCTGTGTGTCATGACCGGTTGAATTTCATGCTTTTCTAGACAGCTGGCACTGTGAGCTGTAGGGTTCACGCAAAAGTCACAGACCTGTTATACAACTGGGGATGAATATGAATAACTCATGGTTTGGAAGTAATGGAAGACGGCATTACATTACGTAAATGTCGCAATCTTCTAACCTGTCTTGGGGTCCACAGAGAAGTATGGCTGGCCGTGCAGGATGCTGTAGACGATGCGTGCGCTGTTGCCATATGTTGGGTCATCTGCATCTGTGGCGGTCACCTGTGTGACGTAGGTTCCTACACACACATACACACACACACACACACACACACACACACAAACACACACACATACACAAGTTGATTGATTGATTGATTGATTGTGTTTATTTTGAATATGTAAAGAACAAAAACAGTAGACAAACAAATAACGACAATAAATGAATACTAATAATTAAATACTGGCGCTTGTTGAGTGGCTCTCAGCGTCGGATACCGAAGCAAAAATCACACTTTAGCGTCTGTATGGGATGCACCCATGAATGTATTATAAGACCGGACTCAACCGGGGAAAGCAGCAGATCGACCGCGGCGCTGTAAGATGGCGTAGTGTTAAGAGCGACAACGGTAGCGAGTAGCATGAAAGACCGAAAATCCGCGTAAGGAGGTTAGTTGGGGTGGTGGATGGGTCAAACAACACAGGACTTTCATCGTGGAGTCCTGTTCTTGTCCCGCGTGTCACTGAAATGTACATTTTGTAACCCCACCCACCATCTTTTTCTAAACCTAACTGTCCCGTTCTTGTTCTACACGTCAAACGTACATTTTTTAAATCGGTCCCGACCTAGAGTGTCAAAAAGTGAAGCCAAGAGTCCCGACCAGCGTGATTTAGCGACGCTAAAGGAGATTTTTTTGCGTCAGTAACAAACGCCAAAGGCACCTGACCAAGCGTCGCTATTTGACGCACTGGGAGTGAGAATGTGATGCATACACACTTGAATCCACAATTCCAACGGCAACAAAATTTACTACATCTCTACGGTAATTATTGTAGCCTACTAAAGCATCGTTTTAACTGCAAATGTGGTTACTGTGTGGCTCATTGCATATGGTATCTTGCACTATTGTGCACAAAACACAGCGGACTGATGGACTTTGTGTTGCATAAACTGATGACCTCTTCACCAGGCTTACATCTGTTAAATGGTATTTTAGGCGTCAGCATGGTTTAATGCCATCACAGTGAGCTTTAGAGAAAATCTGACTTTTGTCTTCTATACAGTACAGGCCAAAAGTTTGGACACACCATCTCATTCAATGAGTTTTCTTTATTTTCATGAGTATTTGTATTGTAGATTCTCACTGAAAGCATCAAAACTATGAATGAACACATATGGGATTATGTACTTAACAAAAAAGTGTGAAATAACTGAACACGTCTTATATTTTAGATTCCTCAAAGTAGCCACCCTTTGCTTTTTTGATAGCGCTGCAAACCATTGGTGTCACCTGAAATGGTTTTCACTTCACAGGTGTGCCAGGGTCAGGGTTAATTAGTGGAATTTTTTCCCTTATTAATGGGGTTGGGACCATCAGTTGTGTTGTGCAGAAATCAGGTTGATACACAGCCGACAGCCCTATTGGACAACTTTTACTGACCAATCAGCTAAGTGAAGAGAAACGAGTGGCCATCATTACTTTAACAAATGAAGGTCAGTCAGTCCGGAAAATTGCAAAAACTTTGAATGTGTCCCCAAGTGCAGTCGCAAAAACCATCAAGCACTACAACGTGGCTCACATGAGGACCGCCCCAGGAAAGGAAGACCAAGAGTCACCTCTGCTGCTGAGGATAAGTTCATCCGAGTCACCAGCCTCAGAAATCGCAAGTTAACAGCAGCTCAGATTAGAGACCAGATGAATGCCACAGCCATTCTAGCAGCAGACACATCTCTAGAACAACTGTTCTAGGAGACTGCGCGAATCAGGCCTTCATGGTCAAGTAGCTGTTAACCACTGCTAAGGAGAGGCAACAAGCAGAAGAGATTTTTTTGGGCCAAGAAACACAAGGAATGGACATTAGACCAGTGGAAATCTGTGCTTTGGTCTGATGATTCCAAATTTGAGATCTTTGGTTCCAACCGCCGTGTCTTTGTGCGACGCAGAAAAGGTGAACGGATGGATTCTACATGCCTGGTTCCCACCGTGAAGCATGGAGGAGGAGGTGTGATGGTGTGGGGGTGCTTTGCTGGTGACACTTTTGGGGATTTATTCCAAATTGAAGGCATACTGAACCAGCATGGCTACCACAGTATCTTGCAGCGACATGCCATCCCATCCGGTTTGCGTTTAGTTGGACCATCATTTATTTTTCAACAGGACAATGACCCCAAACACACCTCCAGGCTGTGTAAGGGCTATTTGACCAAGAAGGAGAGTGATGGAGTGCTGCGCCAGATGACCTGGCCTCCACAGTCACCGGACCTGAACCCAATCGAGATGGTTTGGGGTGAGCTGGACCGCAGAGTGTAGGCAAAAGGGCCAACAAGTGCTAAGCATCTCTGGGAACTCCTTCAAGACGGTTGGAAAACCATTTCAGGTGACTACCTCTTGAAGCTCATCAAGAGAATGCCAAGAGTGTGCAAAGCAGTAATCAGAGCAAAGGGTGGCTACTTTGAGGAATTTAAAATATAAGACATGTTTTCAGTTATTTTTTGTTAAGTACATTATTCCATATGTGTTCATTCATAGTTTTGATGCCTTCAGTGAGAATCTACAATGTAAATAGTCATGAAAATAAAGGAAAAGCATTGAATGGGAAGGTGTGTCCAAACTGTTGGCCTGTACTGTATGTGTTGCAAATCAGACAATGCCAGGATGAACAAACAATACAGTCAATATCAGATTTGGACTCTTAAAATGATGAATCTCACTCTCTGAACGTGTAAGTATCTACGGAGGAGGATTAGGGACACGTGAAAAATGTATTTGAGTTTAAACTTATAACATAAAGTTTAAATTCAGAATTCAGAGAAAAAAGTCTGAATTCTGACTTCCGTAAGTACCCAACTTTTGTTTGCCACAGAGCATATTTTCTGCTTATGATTATACCATTATGTAACTAATAGGAACTAGTTAGTTTATCAGCAAGTTCAGTAGTCATCTCCACATGACGGGTTAACCGAGCTTCATGTGTAAAATTGGTGGGGTGCCGCTTTACGAAACAGCATAGAGCTGGACAGCTACACTTATGTATATAAATGCATATGTTTTGGAAAAAGTATCAGCCCTTGACACAAACAAAATAAGTGAACCTGTGTAGTTTGAGGCTCATATTCAAAGCATATTAAAAACTCTCTTTGAGAAGTCAGAAAACTGTGCAAACAGGAGCTTTTCTATTCTTAGAAGTCGACTTCTCATAGATAGGATTATGTTTTATGTTTTCATCATGTGGACACTTGTGCGGTTTCCTACCATATCTAATCCGCTATACAGTTTGCTGCTGTATTTCACTGCAACAGAGACATACTGGGGTCACACTTGTGTTCTATTAGAGCACTTTGGACCTCAGCTGAAGCATTAACAGCTTAAAGCCTAAAGACCTTGACTGTTAAATTACCCCTCAGTAAAGGCATTTAACAGACAGATGGGCCACTAAGTCTTGCTTAGCATGTGTGTGTGTGTGTGTGTGTGTGTGTGTGTGTGTGTGTGTGTGTGTGTGTGTGTGTGTGTGTGTGTGTGTGTGTTGTGAGCAGCAGATACAACTTGATAAATCCAAGCTGAACCCAGAACTGAGCCAAACCAAAAGCCTTGGAAAATAAAATTCTGTATATGAATTTCAGTTGTATAGTTTAGTCCAACAAACCATAAGCACATGAAAAATCATTTCAGCTCCTCCTTACATTACACTTAGCTGATGCTTTTATCCAAAGCGACTTCCAATAAGTGCATTTAACCATGAAGGTACAAACTCAGAACAGCAAGGAATATACATGTAAGAGCCATTTTTTTTATATCATTTAATATCTTCTTAGCTAAGGTGCAGTCAGAAGAGATGGGTTTTTAGCCTGCAATGTATAGACTTTCAGCTTTTAAAAAATTGCTACGAGGACATTTGGTTACAGACAACATTTATTTACAAATACACAATTATATAATTTAAAGATTCTAAAATGAATAATGTCTGGTTTCCAAATTGTGTGCAGTTTGAAATGTTTTTTTATGATCACTGTTTTCTTCCCTCTAGTGTTGAGCCCTAAGGATAATGATGTCATCTCCTCCTTACATGTATGGCAAATAAATCAATTCTGTTACTAGTTTATAGAGGTTAAAAAGGGTTAAAATGCTTAAGATTATACGTTTAATTTCTATTTATTTTCTAAAATCATGCCGGTCAACGAATTTGGTATTATAAGCAATGATTTAAGCCCCAGTCAAATGTTCTGTGGCTTGTGACCCCTGGCCTCCTTCTGGATTACCTGCAGTTGAAAATCATGGACGTATAAATTGAAAATACAGAAAATGCTTTGGAGAAGCAACAACCATGGCGAAAAGTAAGACCAGGGATTTATTACCGTGGACTGAAGACAAGGTGGAACTGTTACTGAAAGGTATGTAAGGCTACCTGACTGATAAGACTGACTGACGTGCGTCATCGCTTCCAAAGGTCTCCGTTTGTGCCCGTCCAGACTACAAAGCAACCCCGGGGTTTTCAAACCAAAAACGGAGGCAGCAGGGTTTTTCGATGGCTCTGTTTTAGGGGCTCGGAAACGTCCGGTGTAGTGAAGAATACTAGAAGACTTTCAACTGACTTTGAGTCTGACACCGTGTCACAAACAAATTTAACCAAGCTAGCTAGCTACTGCTAGCGTTAGCTGGTAATTTAAGGGAAAGTTTGAATATTTTCTGTTCTACCATACATGCAGATGAATGGCAGCAGTAACCGGAGGTCCACGTTTATCCGGCGGTAAAACTCCCGTTGGATGACACGCTTCAGAGGGGTTAATATTTGTACTTTGGATGCTTAATGGATTCTAGTGCTATTCATTTCAGTTTTGATGATAATATCTAATACCTACAGTACAATTATAAAGCAAAGAAAAGTTCTCCCAGTGAATGTTGCAGCTTCTTATTCATTCTCATTGTCAAAGGCATCATCCGATGGATACATAATACTTTATATTTTGCAACACATTTTTGTTTGGAAATTGACTTAGGTCAGTAAAAGTTTTTTTTTTTTAATGAAGAAGATAAAATTACACATCGTCGCTGTCGGGTGAAAACCCCAACATGTTGCTATTCAGGAAATTAATGAATGAATTCACTGTTAAAACCCACAGAGAGACGTGAAGGGTGACCAATAGCATTGATTTATTAAAAACAATTGAAATGGCGAAATGTGGAGATACAAGGTTTCTGCCCATCAGCAACGATATAGAACAAGGGTGTCAAACTCAATTTCACTAACGGCCACACTGGAAAATAAGAATCACATCAAGGGCCAGACATGTATAGTTAATTGACATGCTTTTATTAAATCAAAAAAGTCAAATAATTTTGACTGTATTATGGCATGTCTCATATAGCCTTTTCACTTACAATTTGGTCCACATAAAGCTCTAAAAAGTCATCAAAAAGATTCCACAGCCATTATACAGTATTCAAAAAATCAAGCAAAACTTACATTTTTAAAGTAGGCTACCACACAAATTCTGCAGTTGCAGTTTGAAAACAGTTTCCTGTCCTTTTGGTTTGGCACACCACTATGCGGTTAAAATTGATTGTGAACCTGAATTGATATGCAGGCCGGATGAAAATTTGCGAGGGGCCGGATTTGGCCCGCGGGCCTTGAGTTTGAAACGTGGTATAGAAGATAAAGTTTAGATATATTAAGAGAGGCTTGATGTAAGATTAGTCCTCGTCTCAACCTCTGGCAGTCCTACCTGCTGGAGACATCTCGGGGACACTGGCGCTGTACGGACCATCGGGGAATCGTGGCTCATTGTCGTTGATGTCCTGCACTTTGATGATGAACTCAGACTGGGGCTCCAGAGGCACGCCTGTGTGGATGTCAACAGCCTGGGCCTTCAATGTGTAGTAGGACTTTTCCTCCCTGTAAAATATCCCAGATTACATATTCTCATATATATGCACGGATGTTGAATTTCCCCTTGGGGATCAATAAAGTATCTATCTATCTATCTATCTATCTATCTATCTATCTATCTATCTATCTATCTATATATCTATCTATCTATCTATCTAATAATACTGTATGTCTAACCAACAGAGACTACATGATGATTATGAAGTGATGCTTTAAGATATCTGTTAGATGGTACTTAGGTGTCCACATGGTTTGGGTGTCAGCTTGTGCTAATGCCCACACTGTGGGTTTCACAGATATTCTTTTTATTTTCCATATATTTTCCGATCAGACAATATAATACCTAAATGAATGAGCATTGAATCCATAAACAGAACATGATTTTTCTAAATTTACATTTTCTTCATAAATAACTATCATTAATAATTACTTTTGTCTTTGAGCAAAGCAAAGGCAGAAGTAGCATGTTATGATGCCAAAATTAACTATGGAGTGTTTTTCTAATAATTTCTAATCAATCTAACCATAGTGTGACTGTGATCTATCCAAAAATCATAACCAAGTTTTTTTTCACCTAAATTTAACTAATCTTTACCCATAGAGGTTTCAGGACAGAAAAAAAGGTTTTGGGACAATAATAAAAGTAATTTTATTATTGTCTACTACTCATTTGTGACATCTTGTCACCTGCCCTCAGCTTTTTCCCGGGGCTTCTTGAGAATAATAGCCAAAGTGGTTTCATCCAACCTAGTACAGAATTTTATCTTTGAACAGTTACGTCAGTGATAATCGCAACAATCAAACTGTATGCCTTTACATTACAGTACTCAAAGTAATCAACCAGGAAAGTGTGCTCACTAATATTTGATAGATTTTTTACAAATAGGCCAATTTATTTTTTGCTATAATATGCTGAAATCCTATTATAGTATATTTTCAGACATTTTAATTTGAACTAACTCTGAGGACCCCCTCTGGTTTATCAGATGCAAGTTATTATTTTTTTTACTTGAAGCTCGGCATTGCACCTTATTACTGTATTTTTATAATTATTGATAAGTACTGACCTGTCAAGCCCCACCAGTGCATGTATATCGCCTGTGATGTGATCGATGGTAAATATGGAGCCGGCTCCTTCTCCTGACAGAGTGTACTTGACTGCGCTGTCTCCATGGTCCATGTCTGTGTGGAGCTGCAGGCGAAGAAGCACACAACATTCAATCATGCAGCTCCTGAAAGCTCCAACACCAGCAGCAATCACTTACAATACAACTTGATTTCTATGTCATTAGCAACAATATGTAAACTACTGAGTAAATCAGAACGTGTGCCGTTTACTAAAAGCTTCGATCAGCTTAAAAATGAATTACCTGTGCTGTCATTTTCAACGTTTGTTGTTGATAATAAAGCTTCTTAAAGCATGGCAGAGGCGATAAACACGTGTCCAAAACACAGCAAAGCATGGCAAAGCAGATTTTGTGGCCTTGACCAACTGCCACTTTGCTCGTTTGAAAGCCATGATGTCTCTCCATCATGGGTGGGCCAAATTCTCAGGGCGGGCAAAGCAGAGAAAGAGGAGGTAACCTTGCTCCTTATGACCTCATAAGGAGAAGATTCCAGATCGGCCCATCTGAGCTTTCATTTTCTCAAAGGCAGAGCAGGATACCCAGGGCTCGGTTTACACCTATCACCATTTCTAGCCACTGGGGGACCATAGGCAGGCTGGGGGAATGCATATTCATGTTAAAAAACCTCATAAAGTGACATTTTCATGTCATGGGACCTTTAATCAACACATTCTCACTCCCATCGTGTCCAAAAGTGATGCTTGGTCAGGTGCATTTGGCCTTTGTTATGGACGCAAAAAGTCTTCTCTAGCGTCATATTTAGATGTGCTTGGTCGGGACCCTTGGCGTCACAATTCGACGCTCTCGGGACTCGCGTCTTGCCCTTTGGCGTCATATGTACAGTAAACAGGTTTGGTCGGGACCCTTTGCATCATTATTTGACGCTTTGGGTCGGGACGTATGTTTAACTAACATGTTGGTATAGGAAAATATCGTGGGTGGAGTTACAAAATGTACGTTTCAGTGACACGTGGGCCAAGAACAGGACACAAACCCGGTCTCCTGGGTTAAAGTCCTGGGTTGATTGACCCATCCACCTCCCCAACCAACCTCCCTAAGCAGATTTTCGGTCTTTCACACTACGCAATGACAGTTGTGGATACTTATGTTGCCAGCACTGTCAATCTGATCAAATCTGATCGAACCACATGCACACAGTCCTGGTGTAGCAGATTAGATGAGTTTTTTGACTGTTGAACTCTTATGAAATAGTACCTAAGTTGGTTGTCTACTATTGTCAAAATAATGGACATGTTTCAAAGTGTGATCTAGCAACAGCGTTTTGGATTGACGACCAAAGATTTCACCGCAAGGTCTGTCTACTTTCATCTGGTACAGACCAAGGCCCCGTTTCCCAAAATAATCTTGATCATAAAATCATCAAAAAAAATAATCTCTCTCACACACACACACACACACACACACACACACACACACACACACACACACACATAAACATAAATAAATCATATAAAACTTCACACAAGTCTCAAACCAGTATCATCCTTGCAACAATTTACATCACTTAATCTCAATCTTTAATCACTCTGCTCTATTTGTCAATTCTTCATTACAGTTAGTCAGATTTAAAGGCTTGTGTGGAAAGAGTTCAGAAATGAGACCTGGTATTCTGATGTAATGTTTAATTTTACTGAAAATAGGACATTCATTTGTCTCTAGATCCGTTAGCTACCCAGGTTTAGATTGATGCATCCCTTTGAGTCCTGATTCTTGATTGGGTGTAACACAGAAGGATGAGGACCATCTAAAAATGCACATGTAGTTTTCACTTTGAGATAAATTGTGTTGTTGTTGTTGAATGCTGATGACCTCACAATATGCTTTGGAGTGGTCGTTTTGTTAAGCAGTCATGACCGACAGGCACAAATGGAAGCGCCACTACAAAGGTCGGGCCAGACATGTGTAATGAGGTGATATATATCTAAGAGCTGCACGCGCCTCCTGCTGGGAGACAAACAAACATCAGAGGTCTACACAGTGACTGCAGCAACATGAAGTCATGGTGTAACCTATTGTGACTTCATGTTCCAATGCATTTCTGTTTTATGCCATGTCTTCACACATATTGTCCATTAAACATCATTTTAAATAGGTAAAGAGAGAGAAGGAGACAATCAACATACAGGTGCTGTATGCATGTGTTAGGGTCAGTGCATACCATGGGATGTATACTGTAATAAGTGGATACAGAGTTTGAGGCAGAGCCTCGTTTATTGCTTTGTGGGTTGCTGAGTGCCGCACAAATCCAAAAAAGTTCAACTTCCGCGGTGTGAAATTACCAGGATGATCAGTGCTATTCGGCCCATCCCATAGAGCAGGTTTTTTTCAGATCTGCCCAAACAAATCGTAGCAAGGGGCAAGAGGTTTTAATCATACCAAGTGCACATACAAGTGCAGAAATAAAGCCTGATATTGTCACAACATTGACTTGACAGGGTGAGAAATACAGACACACGCACACAAACACACACACACACACACACACAAACACAGACACACGTACACTGTCCCGCTGGGCTTGCTTTCTGAAAAACACAACCTTATTTGTCACAGATGACCAGTGAGGTGAGAAATCCAGGGAGCATTTACCTCAACCTTTTCTCAGGATATGTAGTTCAGCTGTGTGTGTGTGTGTGTGTGTGTGTGTGTGTGTGTGTGTGTGTGTGTGTGTGTGTGTTTATCCTGTCTTTGTGCAGTGAATCTGTGATGCCCAGAGTAAAGTAACCATTCCTGCAGAGGTGCTTTGTGCCCTTTTCATTTTATTACCTGCCTGGTTTGAAAAAAAAATAATAATGTCCTGATTATTTTCCACTCACCGGATGTAGACTGCGGGTTTAACCCTGCCGTTGACTTGCATTGTGAAATAAGGCAGGCCCCCTTCAGGCTGAATTTAGCATCGCCCTGTCTGTGTTCTAATTTGCAATAATGACTGGCTCACTCTGCATTACTTATACCTTTTTAGTAGATGGGGTCAGACATGCAATCAGACATTTAGCCACAGCAACCTCCTTTATATAACTTCATCATCCGCTGTCTTAGCCAGACATGTGGCCTGTCAACATTCTGTGCTTGATGCCGTTCAGTGTATTCTTCTAAACCTGCCTGCCTGCCTCCACAGATCCAACCAGCGGTTTTAGCACTTAAAGCCCTGACTCAAACTCTAAGTGGCATAAGGTCATCTGATTCCCTCTTCCACCGTCCTTCCACGCAGCCCTGCCTCCTGCAGTGATAATCAAGCTGTAACCCTGCTATTAGCACCAACAGTGGATTAATCAGGGACCCGGGTGGAGCCCAGATTACTCAGTCTGACAGCCTCTTCAGGCCTTGCACGTGTTCTCCTCCCTGTTTTTAGTTGGAACAACAGAGAACTATAGAGCTGAGAGACGTTTGGGCCTTGCACGTGTTCTCCTCCCTGTTTTTAGTTGGAACAACAGAGAACTATAGAGCTGAGAGACGTTTGCTTGTAAAAGTAATCTCTCCATTCCCAACTAACTACTTCTGTATCCTTAAGCAAAAGTGCAAATAGTGCAAAACTCTTGCACACTTTTATTTAACAATGTTTTAATACATTTTTCATTGCAATTTCAATTTTTTTGGAGCCACATGTAATATTGACATGTTTTGATCCGGGTTATTTGGTTGGTCTCTACCCCTCTTTCACACATACTCTGACTGCCAGCTGGAGGTCTTTTTATTTTCTAAGTGGGTTTCTGCCAAAAGTATATTATTTTATATACATTAGTTACCTGAAGCCAACTCTAGCTATCTAATGCTGTACACAACTGGGTTTCTGGCAAATTATTCAATTACCAAACAATGTTTACAATTATTTCAAATTTTTCTATTCAGTACTTCATCACTGAGATTGAGTCTATTTTACAGCTAGAGTATACTGTCCTAGTATTCATGACCATGTATTAAGAGCAAAGACATAATTTTCAAAGAAAAGTGTGCCAGCACTCTACTGAGCAGGGTTTGGACTTTTCTCTCCTTTTTCATTTTTCACTCAACTGCTTCTGACACCATTCAGGATGCAGCTTTGCAGGATGTGTAATATGTTACATGTGCTTCCTCGCCACTGTCACACTGAATGCTTGCTCTTGGGGAATTACTGGAATTGTTGGGTCTTTGTAAATTATAGAGTGTGGTCTAGACCTACTCTATCTGTAAAGTGTCTTGAGTTAACTCTTGTTATGAATTGATACTATAAATTGAATTGAATTGAATTGAATGTGTGTTATCGGTATCCCTATGCATCTGGTGGCTTTGTCGATATTACTGAAGAGCCTGGCTAGATGTACTAAGTTGTCTAAAGCTTGCCCTGAGTAAGTCCTTTGGGTCATTATTTTATCTCCTACACATTCTTACTTCCTCTCCTTGGATGCTGCCTTTAATTACTGAGCAGTGCGGCTATTGATCTTCACAGAGGAAACTCAGACAACAAAGAAAAGGAAAGGCTTCAGATCTCCCGCCTCAGCATGATCCTCACCTCTCAAACACCATCGTCAAACATAAAGGGAGGGTTAAAACATTTGAAAACAGCACTGGGAATCTGCGGCCATAAAAAAACTGTAACAAAATGCAGGATATGGGATTTGTGGTGAAATACTGATTAAAGAAAAGCTAATTTACAAACACATTTAGCAAATTTCATTCTGACTGCACTATAAGAAGGAGACTATTCAGACAAACTCAGTGAACACAAGTGTAGATGCTGCTTGTGACCAAGAGGTTACACAATAACTTAAATGGGAAAAGATCATAGGGTGCATCGAACTATTTGCAGCATGAATTGGTAGGCATTCTCTAATTAGTCTAAATGTATGTAAGTTTGCTTTTGCAACCATGCTCACCATTTTAACATGCTTCTGAAATTTTAAATGGCAGTTTAATATAAGGCTGAGTTATTGAGGACTGAGCCCTGGAAGAAAAGCAAACTGACAGATTTCTTAACATTGAGTGTAAGGACTGCTATGGACTGTGAATGACATAACAGCTGTGTGGAAACTGATAGGGGAATTCTAACAGATACATATTTAACTGTATCATCTGCATTCATCTGGAAACCTACTCCAAGACATCATTGTAGTAGGTCATTTATATATTAACTAAGAATAAGCGGACCAAGAACAGAACCCTGTGGGATTCCTGTTTTATTCTTTAAACAAGATCATTTTTAATTATTAATAATAACACTTAATTATTAATAATAACACTGTTCATGGTTGGAAAGGTAGGATTTAAAGTCGGGATGTCCAAATGAAGGTTAATCAACCATTGGTTGTATTTGTTGAATCCAATATATGGCACTATTGGTTTAAAGAAAAAAGTCTCAAGTAATAGCAATTCAGTGAGATTTAAACCCAGTTACACCCACAGTTTCTGTTTAATAAACATTGTTTCTACATACTTCCTTAACTGGTGAGCAATCTAAACAATCAATGTTAAAATCCCCAAAAACTAAAACTTAAGATTCATGGGAGGTTGTTTTTGTTGTTATCTAAATTTCACAAAAACTGACAAATTTCAAAACTTTAAACCTCAGATGTTAACAATATTTACTTACTTTTCCAACATACTGTGGTTCAGATCCCATGTACTCCTCCAGGACAAAGAACTGGTTCCAGACCCATCCTCGTTTAATACGATGGACCCTCGTTCTCCCGTGTCTCCTTAGCTTTGTCCTGCCCTCTGAGGATGTCCATTCCCCGAAAGATGCTCTTACAGTCTTACCTCCAGTCCCTCCCCTGGCTGACATCACTCCAGCCTTAGTTCTGCTCGGGAGCAGAGTCTGCAGGGGGATTTGGGAGCTGTAGTCCAACAGGAAACAGGAGCCCACCAGAAACACAATGACATATTCCCTTGTGATCATCAGGGAGTGTCGCTGCTAAAAACGCTAGTGAAAACTTACAAAAGCTGGCTATTTCTAGGTTGGAAATGGACATGCATCCAAAACTGGATTCGTCCTGGAGGTAAGCATCGGACAAAGTGTTTAAATTCCAATATAATCCAAGATGATGAGAGGAATCTATTAATGGGCTATCCTTGCTGAAGTGTGAGAGTTACTGAAGATCATTATGTTGGATAAAGCACTCTGTGAAAACTTTGGTTGATGTTGACTGAGGTTCCGTCAAAGGGCTTGTGTTTAGAGTAAAACCTTTTTGGTCTGTTTTTGTGATATCCAGGTGATATTGGAGTTTGACTGCAGAGGAACAAAGATGACCCGCTTATCTTCTCTTCACTTCAGTCCACAGCTTTGACACCTGGAGGAAAAGATGACGATAACAATGTTGAGCATAAAAGTTCATTCTTGACTTTGGAAACAGTAGAAACCCTATCTCGAGGAGATTGCTAAATTGCCATATACTACCACCTGTTATCACATGAACAAAGTTCCATGCCTACGTCCCATGATGAGAGTTGTGTTATCTCCGTGACAGGTGGGCAATTCTTTATAACAAAAAACATCAGTTTGACTTGATGACATGTAATTTGACAACAGTGTGAAGCTTTGCTTGCAATTAGGACCTCCTTCCTGTTTGTATACATTTTTATGCGCTAAAAAATGGGCGTCTAGACATCCCCATGGCACATTGTCCTAGTTTTAATTTTAAGATATGCTATTGAACCTGACTTTTATTTATTTTTTATGAAATTTAGTGATCCAATATTCACTTCAAAAATATGTATGAATATTTGTTAATTTCAAAGCTGAATAGCTCTGCATTAAAAAATAAGTAAAAATACTGCTGGTTTCCTATATTTTGTATAGTGTGAGTTGTGGGTCACCGGTAAAACGTAATTGAAATAGTTTCAAAAGATCTTTTTTATAAACCCTGAGCAGATCTGCTTACATCTCTCACTAAGATCCTGATTACTACACATAAGGCACTACATGACATATCCCCCGTCACATTTCTTATGTTCTCGTCCCTCATTGTACTTCTCGACCACTGTAATCATCAAATCTCGGCGTGTTATCCCCCGCTCCAACTGCAGAATAAAAGGTGACCGAGCATTTGCTGTTCTAGCCCCAACCATCTGGAATCATTTTCCCCAATCTATCAGATTTGCAAAATATTTGGACTGTTTTAAGCGGCTTTCAAAAAACCCATCTTTAGAGGAAAGCCTTTTGTAGATCTCCATCCCTGTCTTGTGTTCTGGGTTGTTTTAGTTTGGTCAGTCTCTCAATGTGCTGTTTGTGTGTGTGTGTGTGTGTGTGTGTGTGTGTGTGTGTGTGTGTGTGTGTGTGTTCACGCATTTTGTAACTGTGTTTTAAAATGTGCTATATAAATAAAGATTTACTTACTTATTTAATGCTAACTGTCATATGGTTAACTGTAGCTGTTGTCCACTGTCACTGTATTTTTCGGCTGAATGAAATTAATCTTAACATTCTTAGAATGGTCCTTGTCTCAATCCTGTGATGCTGGATCCCCAGCATGATGACAAAAATGTCATCACAATTTTTCCAACGTGTGCCAAAGCTTGATTTGGTACAATCAACATGTAGATCAGTACTTTACTCTCCTAATAGTAATAATAGAAACAAGCACATGCTTCATGAAAAACTGGAAGAACACTTGATGTAACACCTACTCTTTCACATGGTAATTCATGCAAGACACCTGAAAGGTGATATGTTTACTTAGTGTGAATTACTGCTATCATTGGTGGAGTCACCAGCACATCAGGCCAAGGACTACATCAGATCACAGGGCTCTAATTAGAAAAAGGCTTTAGCGTGCAAGGCTGGCAGCCTGGGTGAATTAGTCTGACAGCTGATGCATGGTACTTGCACGTGCAGAGGTTGATGAAGAGGGTTTGCTTACGCAGGGCACTTAAGATCAGATGAGATAAAGTATACTAGTACTGTCCCCTTGGGAAAACCTTTCTTGGGCTGAGCATCGCTGCACTACAGAATATTAATCCCCAGACATTTGAGCAGCATCCTTGCAATCATTCATATACTAAAATACATAATCCCTAACCCTAACGCCTAACCCAATGTTCATAAATTTAAAAAACTAAGCCCAATAGACCAATAAATCAATAAAAAAATGATAACACCAGTAAAATCTAAATATTGCACGCAAGTATTACACATTGCACCAGAATATTGTACCTTCAATAGTAAACTGACAAGTAGAGTATTGGACATGCCGATGTAAAACCTATTATAAAGTGCTCTGTGATAGCTGTTACAGTTCCTCTTTTCAATGTACCCACAGATGTACAGACAACTAGCACTGGATTACTTTGATACTGAAGAAAACGTGATAAGTTCAGAAGTTATAAGGAGCGTCTTTATTTTTATCCACGTTTATTTCAAAGATAATGATATCTTTCGGAAAGTCACACACTGAATCTACAAATGTGTGTCATGTCTGTGTTTTATGACTCAGCAGGCTCAGAAGGAGTATGGATTTTGAAAATATTTAACTGTATTAGGCACATTCTAACTCCACTCTTTCATCCGCTATTTCTCCTCCATACAACTAAGAAGAACTGCCCCTCATGTTTACCACAAAATAGAAAAATACTGACATGCCATCACTCACCTAATAAGGGCAGAATGATTCCTCTCACTTGTCAACCTACTCTGAACTCTATACTTAGTTTTTTATACAGTGTGTGTGTGATTCTCCTGAAGCCATATTTAACAAATATCTCAGAATAACTCCTAGACATTGTGCAGTGGGAGTCCATGTAGATTACTAAAAGTGTTGGCCCCAATGTTGACGAGTTGGCCCCAATGTCAAGGATTCTGCATCCATAACCAATTACATGTGTTAAGTCGACACTGTGGTATTGATTTATTCGCAAATTACTTCTTTCCTTTCCACTACAGTAAAGCACACAGTGATAGAATAGTCCCCCAAGAGTTCGAATCTGAAAAGCTTGTCCAAATTAACTCCTTTGTCTAGACTGAAACCCAACTTATACATCTGTCTATCTGTAGTTTCTCAGCATTTTCAAATTAGTTAATTAGGACAGTTGAAACAAGTTACCATATGTAGTATATATATATATATATATATATATATATATATATATATATATATATATATATATATAAATTGCATTGCCTCGGAACCAGACAAATGTGTGAGCTCATGTTATATTTGCTCTGGCAGATACGTCTGGTTCCCCTCCCGCTCCCCCCGATCCTGGTCGGGCCAATCACAACCGTTTAGCTTATATTGGGCAGGTTTCAGATGATGGTCTTGCATTGCCAGACCTTCTTCCACACCGCTGCAAAGGAGGGTCTGGCTAGTCCACACAGCATTCCGGGATGGGAGAAAAATGTGCTCTGGTTCACTGGCATTTATTTAAACCAATAACAATTGTCTTGGGCGGCGCTAAGTGCCAGACGGAGCAACGGTGCATCTGAAAAATAGCAGCAGGAAGGAACTTGTTTTGTTGGAACGTGTACATTCAGAAGTTGTTTTAGTCGTGCAAAAGAAAAGATTGCACTGATAGTCTAGCTAGCTGTCTGGATTTACCCTGCAGAGATCTGAGGAGCAGTTAATCATAGTCCGAAATCCTAAGCCATAAATTTGGAGGAGGAGTTTAAAATGCCAACACAAAGCAAGCAGAAAGTGACGGACGGATGGCCAAAAATGAGGGACATCCGGCGGAATTGCCGGTGGCACCTGAACATCCCGAGAAATGAAACATCACTGATATAGTATACTTTTAAATGTTTTTTTTTGTTGCTTTTTTTGCGGGGGGCTTTTCTGCCTTTATTGGACAGAACAAGCCTCAAGTACATGTACGCCTGGTCTACCAACTTTCAAAGCCTTTCGCACTTTATGCAAAATAAGTTATCACGTCATTTTTGGCTCACGTACCCTCGCACAGTGACACTACAAAAAAAAAGAGTGCCCTAGCTTTTGTCTTGTCAACAGTATATAATCAATCACCCAGTCTTTATTTACTTTTCCAAGACATTTACACTGTACAGAGCAAGTGAAATATACTGACAGTCTTCCCTATAAATTAAGGAGGCATGGGTTGTGAAGCTGTTCCTCTATTCTAAACCAGTGTCAGTACTGTAGGTATATTTCACCTTGACAGGTAATGCACAAGCAAAATTAATTTGACTTGACAAATGAAAATCAAATATGCAAACAGAAAAACAGTTAGAGAGCTGCCATGAAGAATAATGCAATGTTTTCCGAAAATCCACATTCCTCTTCAGGTCATGAAAGAAATGTCTGTGCTCTGCTGCCCCTTACAACATCACACATGACCAGGCTGCCATGGATCAGTGCTCCCTGAAACAAGAGAAGTTAAAAATGCCTCTCGGGAATGACTTCTGTTTGTGTGTGTGTGTGTGTGTTCTCCAGAGAGCCTTTAGCCCAGTCAGGCACATGACCTAACAGAGTATTAAAACCATTGTTAAAGGAAAATGCATGTGGAGTAGTACTACAGAGTGGATAACCTACTTGCAGACCTCTTTGCCCTAGAACTTTCAAGCATGTACTACTAGTAGCACTAGCGGTGGCTAGTACACCACGATTATGGCTGTCACAGCAAATAGTTTGTATTATGACATACTCAAAATATCAAGTGTTTCTTGTATATTCTCACAGAATATCTGCATGTATTGATATGGTAAGTTCAAATCTGTTTTGCTTGTTTTGACTGATGCCTCCATGTCATTGACTGGCACCGCTGACCAATGCCTATGTTGCTATTATATGTGCCCCAGTGTGTGCTATATTGACTGAGAAAGCAAGTATTCTTTTCGTGGAGCAGTGGCAGCTGTGCCTACATGTACCAGGATACATTGCGCCCGCGAAGCCACTTCACTTAGCTCTCTTAGCTTTTTTAGTAAACAAAATTAACTCACAAAATGTCAAGACGGAAATTATTTTTAAACCTAAACAGAAAAATACGACCCTACACCTTCTGAATTTGAGTTTGTCTCATTTACCAAACCAAGATGAGATTAATAACCTGTCAACTCATGAAGACACTTAAAGCAACACTAAAGAACTTTTCCAGCTTCGGTCCCCGTACAGGTTGGAAGCAGAATTGTCCATTACGTTACAACTTCTAAACTAACTAACTAACTAACTTAACTAAATAAACTCACTAACTCCGCCTTAGTTAGTCTTTCCACTCTTCCAACAATCACAAACTGTGGTTTGGTTCGAAATAAATCATTAATTCAAGAAACAACCGCTATATGTTCACCTCAAGGCCACCAGACTCCATTGACAAAAACAGTAATTTTACTAGCTATTCTCATTTAAGTGACAAGCTGCTTCTCCGAGTTTTGCTAAATACCATCTAAGTCCCCATTAAGGCTAACTCGAGTTTTGCTGGCCTTTAGGTGGACCAGTTACTCTTATTTTAGAGACAAGCTGCTCAACTGAACTCAGTGTGAGCTGTTCTGAAAACTAGATAAAAGTAATTTTTTTATTGCAAGTTGTTAGACCAGACATTTGTAGCGATTGCCCCTCACTCATTATTAATACAAGAAACTCAGAAAACAATTTCACTTAAAAAATAAAAAATAATTGCTGAATCTTTTCATTTCTTTTTGTACGAAATCATACATAATAGCATCAATAAGAGAATTGTTAAGTATCTGTATTGATAAGCAGTATCGTTATCAATTAAATTCTATCGATACCTATCCCTATTTGTATACCACTTTTTAAAACGCTTTACACTTTAACATAAGGATTACACAATGCATAGTTTAGCCTGGCTTCTGACTACATTCCTAACTGGCAGTGATGTTTCTATGATGCAAATAAAATGTAAAGACCACGTAAATACTGCAAACGACCTCAATACCTCACGCAAAGGTGAAGCACTTCATCAGTCAGTCAGAGGCTGATGAAGATACTGCAGAGCAGCCTGATGGACACTTTGTCTGCTGAAGGGTGCTGATGGAGCGTGCATGTATGTGAGAAATGCCAATTGGAATAAGCGGCTTGGAACTTTTTTACGGTAAAACCTCTCAGCCAAATGGACAGGTGTCTCCTGTAATAATCCACGCAACACTTAACACTAACTAGCTAATTAATGACCCTGTCAATCACACATCATAGGCGACAGCCGGGGAAGAGCAGAGCAGTATTTTGGAAACTTTCCCTTATACGGAGTGTTTGAACCAGGAAACTATGATGACATCACTCAGAAATAGTGGCATTTCCAGCAATATAATAAGCGCAGTTATTTACCAGTACTTGAAATGACAACATAAAAGGAGCTAATATCAAATAGAAAATACTTTGCCAAGGTTTATAATTGTATTCAATAGTTTGCAATGGAAAGGTACAAACACTCGTAGCTTTCTATTTATTGTATAACTTTCTATTGTGTTTTAAATTCCCAATTGTGAGTTTACTATAGCGTTAATGTAGTAAAACTTTATCTGACCATGCTATACCAGTACCTTTTCCATTAAGTTTACGTACACTTCTGTTAATCCAAATACGGAAAATTCTCTAAATTTAAAATATATCCTCTGTACTTTGATTGAATAGTCTGTAGAGGCTACTACTTGGTGTCCCGAGTGGAGTGCGCTTCTCTGTTTACTTTTCGGCGCAGTACTACTAACCGGAGCAAAGTAAAATTCCACCGCTGCTGAGAAACTAGTCCCTCAAAATGTAATGCGACCATTGAGATGCAACATTATTCTATCATCACAGGCATTTACATCGATAGTCTGGCGTTCTCGGGTGTACTGTGGAGTGGGTAAGACTGTTTTTAGTGGCAGGCTGGCATAAACCGTTGACTTACACTAGACTAGCACCACCAAATTTGCACTAGACTAGCACCACCAAACTTGCACTAGATTAGCACCACCAAACTTGCACTAGATTAGCACCACCAAACTCTGCAACTAGAAGGACTGGATGAACAGTGTTGAAAACAGTCTCCAGTGATAAATAACGCACTGGCTAACTTGGAAATGAGGTCCTATGTCCAAAATTCTGAACCACCCCTTTAAGCAACTAAAAGTATTGCCTGTTTTACTAATTCTTTTAATTCTGTATTAACGTAGATACATATGAACACATACAAATCCCTCTGTGTGTGTGTGTGTGTGTGTGTGTTTATGTGCTAGTGTGTGTGTGTAGTGTTGTAGTAGAAGGGTTATCGAGGCCCAGTTCCACTGCACTGATATTTAAAGACCCAGACAGCGTCACAGTGATTCAGGCTCAGCAGCCACAGAGGCAAATTATTAACTTTTAACTAAGACTGTGTGTGTGTGTGTGCGTGTGCGTGTGCATGTGAGAAAAGACATACTGTGCAGTCTTCCCAGAATATGCAGATGATTTTTGTTCCATTTTCATTCTATTCTATATTTAGATTCTGCCCACGTCAGCGCACCATCACCTACTGTATGTTCCTACAACAACAGTGTTTTCCAGCAAAAATAGATTTTATCACCTATAGATTAGTAATAGCTGTTCCTATGTCATGTCCCAGTTCCTCTGGTACTGGCGTTTTTAAAGTCTGAGGCTGTGGACATCCCCTTTAGGGAAAGCTTGGAAAAAGGCGCCCCCTCACAGCAAATTGGATTTAGCTGATGTGATGCAAGGTAATTTTCTAAAACACACTCTTTTCTTCTGATTTTATTTATTTACTTTTTGCAGAACTCAACTTTCGGTAGCTGTACTGCATTTTCTTAATCCGTTATTTTAGTCCTTAATAAGAAACATGGCTACAAAGCCCTATCTAAGGGTTGCCGGGTTCCGATCTTTATAAGAATGGTATCCTACACATGCCAGCAATCACATATGGTCCAGTTCAAACATGTATTGATGAGATAGATCAGTAAATGCATCGACTTCCATGACATTAAAGTGCTCATATTATGCTTTTTAAGCCCAAAGTCCACCCCAAAGGGACTTACCATCTCCAATCAGCTCTGTTGTAGTCCAGCCTTTACTTCCGTGACAAACGTGCGTCACTTTGTAACACACGTTATAATGCTCGCCTAGCTGCTAGTGTGGCACGCCCTCATACTCTGCTTCTGACTGGCTAGTAGTCCTTACCTAGGTACTGTCAGGACACGCCCTCATACTCTGCTTCTGACTGGCTAGTAGTCCTTACCTAGGTACTGTCAGGGCACGCCCTCATACTCTGCTTCTGACTGGCTCGTAGTCCTTACCTAGCTACTGCGCATGTGCGACTCCCAACAAAGATGGAACAGAAGTGTGATGCCTCACTCTGTAGCTAAAACAGAGATCTCAACACACAGGGTGAAAAGAGGAGCTGCAGCAATGTGCAGTATGACAAAAATATGGTGTTTTTTAGAAAATTAACCCATGTAAATCTTTTCTGGTACAACCTCTAAATACAGTTATGAACCTGAAGATGAGCATAATATGGGCACTTTAAAGCTTCTCAATCTGAGCTCGTTGCAGTGACGCTTTGGACTTTGGATAGGGATTGTTATTTTTTATGACCACCACAAATCAGGGCGGTGTGACTACAATGGGAAGCCTAGCTCTACGGGTCTGAAGTGCCAACAGGGAGAAGTGATGGATGGAAAGAGCCAAGGCGTAGACCAAGAGACCATTGCGGGAATCTGTGCCACTGTACTTCCAGCGCTGCTAACACACTGTCACTCACAGTGGAGATTACTCGCTAACTCCTAGGCTCGTGAGATATGTGATTAGTAGAGGGTCTTTTTTCTTTTTTTTTAAGAAATCACATGACTTACTCATGCATACCATAACATTAGAGAGACCTTATAAAGTATAAAGATCATTACTCAAAGCTGAGCAAATGTCATTGTTTTCAAAATAATGTATCCAAAGGCCAAAAAAGCTAATTTAAACAGTGTGCAATAGAAGTTTACTGAGTTAAAACGGATTGTAGTTGACAGTGATTGTGTCCAAAGACAGGTTAGTCATTGTCATAAAGTGCAGTGTGTGTTTGTGTGTGTGTGTGTGTGTGTGTGTGTGTGTATGTGAGAGTGAGACTGGGGACAAGTGTCTAATTGGGCATCAAAAAGCCATTGTGTTTTCACTGCCATTGCATTCAATGTAGTAAACTGCTCTACACTAGCATTACGGACTACAAAAATATTGTTTATAAAAATAAAATGACATAAGCCAGCGTGTACTTGACATTTTCATATTCACTACTCTCTATCAGGGACTGATGAAAGCTTCTGCATTTCTACCTTTCAACACCAAGTGTCGGTTGTTTTTTTAGTTCATTTGTTTTTCTACAGACAACCACAGAAAGCTCCTCGATATGAATGTGACATTTTCAGCACTTCTCCGTGAACCATCACCTTATCGTGGTGGAGAGGTTTGTGTGTCTCTGTGAACCTGAGGGCTGTGTTGTCTGGAGCTTTGTGCTCCTGGTAGGGTCTCCCAAGGCAAAGTGGTCTCAGGTGAGGGGCCAGACAAAGAATGGTTCAAAAACCCCAATGAAGAAGCAAGGTAGAGATGGAGTGACCCTGCCCGGAGGAAGCCCGGGGCCCCGTCTGGAGCCAGGCCCAGACGGCGGGCTCGTCGGGCGAGCGCCTGGTGGCGGGTTTGCCACGGAGCCCGGCCGGGCACAGCCCGAACAAGCTACGTGGCTCCCATCTCTCCAGCCCATGGGCCCACCACCTGTGGGAGGAACCGTTGGGGTCGGGTGCGATGCCACATGGGTGGCAGTGAGGTCAGGGGCCTCGACGGACCAGACCCGGGCGGCAGACGCTGGCTCTGGGGACGTGGAACGTCACCTCTCTGTGGGGGAAGGGCGGAACTGGTGCGGGAGGTGGAGCGCTACCGGTTAGATCTGGTGGGGCTTACCTCACGCACAGTCTCGGTTCTGGAACCATACTCCTGGATAGGGGTTGGACTCTTTTCTTCTCCGGAGTTGCCCAGGGTGTGAGGCGCCGGGCGGGTGTGGGGATACTCACAAGCCCCGGCTGGCGCCGCTGTGTTGGAGTTTACCCGGTGGACGAGAGGGTCGCCTCCCCCCACGCCTGCGGGTTGTGGGGGGAAAACTCTGACTGTTGTTTGTGCATATGCACCAAACAGGAGTTCGGAGTATTCGGCCTTCTTGGAGACCTTGACTGGAGTCCTGCATGGGGCTCCAGTGGGGGACTCCATTGTTCTGCTGGGGACTTCAACGCACACGTGGGCAATGATGGAGACACCTGGAGGCGTGATTGGGAGGAACGGCCTCCCTGATCTAAACCAGAGTGGTTGTTTGTTGTTGGACTTCTGTGCTAGTCATGGATTGTCTATAACAAACACCATGTTCGAACATAGGGATGCTCATAAGTGTACCTGGTACCAGAGCACCCTAGGCCGAAGGTCAATGATCGATTTCATAATCGTGTCATCTGATCTGAGGCCGTATGTTTTGGACACTCGGGTGAAGAGAGGGGCGGAGCTGTCAACCGATCACCATCTGGTGGTGAGTTGGGTCAGGGGGTGGGGGAAGACTCTGGACAGACCTGGTAAGCCCAAACGTGTAGTGCGGGTAAATTGGGAACGTCTGGAGGAGGCCCTGTCCGACAGACTTTCAACTCACACCTCCGGGCGGAGCTTTTCGTGCATCCCTGTGGAGGCTGGGGCATTGAACCCGAGTGGACATTGTTCAAAGTTTCCATTGCTGAAGCTGCGGCGAGGAGCTGTGGTCTTAGGATCTTAGGTGCCTCAAGGGGCGGTAACCCACGAACACCGTGGTGGACACCAATGGTCAGGGAAGCCGTCCGACTGAAGAAGGAGTCCTTCCGGGATATGTTATCTCGGAGGACTCCGGAGGCAGTTGCAGGGTACCGAAGGGCCCGAAGGGCTGCAGCCTCTGCCGTGAAAGATGCAAAGCAGCGGGTGTGGGAGAAGTTTGGAGAAGACATGGAGAAGGACTTTCGGTCGGCACCAAAGTGCTTCTGGAAAACTGTTCGCCACCTCAGGAGGGGGAAGCGGGGAACCATCCAAGCTGTGTACAGTAAGGATGGGACACTGTTGACCTCCACTGAGGAGGTAATAGGGCGGTGGAAGGAGCACTTTGAGGAACTCCTGAATCCGACTAATACGCCCTCTATGTTAGAGGCAGAGCTGGAGGATAACGGGGGATTGTCGTCGATTTCCCAGGCGGAAGTCACTGATGTAGTCAAACAACTACACAGTGGCAAAGCCCCGGGGATTGATGAGATCCGTCCAGAAATGCTCAAGGCTCTGGGTGTGGAGGGGCTGTCCTGGTTGACACGCCTCTTCAACATTGCGTGGAAGTCTGGGACGGTGCCAAAGGAGTGGCAGACTGGGGTGGTGGTTCCCCTTTTTAAAAAGGGGGACCAGAGGTTGTGTGCCAATTATAGGGGTATCACACTTCTCAGCCTCCCTGGTAAAGTCTACTCCAAGGTGCTGGAAAGGAGGGTTCGGCCGATAGTCGAACCTCGGGTTGAGGAGGAACAATGCGGATTCCGTCCTGGTCGTGGAGCAACGGACCAGCTCTTCACTCTCGCAAGGATCCTGGAGGGAGCCTGGGAGTATGCCCAACCGGTCTACATGTGTTTTGTGGATTTGGAGAAGGCGTATGACCGGGTCCCCCGGGAGATACTGTGGGAGGTGCTGCGGGAGTATGGGGTGAGGGGTCTCTACTCAGGGCCATCCAATCTCTGTATGACCAAAGTGAGAGCTGTGTCCGGGTTCTCGGTAGTAAGTCGGACTCGTTTCAGGTGAGGGTTGGCCTCCGCCAGGGCTGCGCTTTGTCACCAATCCTGTTTGTAATATTTATGGACAGGATATCGAGGCGTAGTCGGGGTGGGGAGGGGTTGCAGTTTGGTGGGCTGGGGATCTCATCGCTGCTCTTTGCAGATGATGTGGTCCTGATGGCATCATCGGCCTGCGACCTTCAGCACTCACTGGATCGGTTCGCAACCGAGTGTGAAGCGGTTGGGATGAGGATCAGCACCTCTAAATCGGAGGCCATGGTTCTCAGCAGGAAACCGATGGAATGCCTTCTCCAGGTAGGGAATGAGTCCTTACCCCAAGTGAAGGAGTTCAAGTACCTTGGGGTTTTGTTCGCGAGTGAGGGGACAATGGAGCGGGAGATTGGTCGGAGAATCGGCGCAGCGGGTGCGGTATTGCATTCAATTTATCGCACCGTTGTGACGAAAAGAGAGCTGAGCCAGAAGGCAAAGCTCTCGATCTACCGGTCAGTTTTCGTTCCTACCCTCACCAATGGTCATGAAGGCTGGGTCATGACCGAAAGAACGAGATCCAGGGTACAAGCGGCGAAATGGGTTTCCTCAGGAGGGTGGCTGGCGTCTCCCTTAGAGATAGGGTGAGAAGCTCAGCCATCCGTGAGGAGCTCGGAGAGCCGCTGCTCCTTTGCGCCGAAAGGAGCCAGTTGAGGTGGTTCGGGCATCTGGTAAGGATGCCCCTGGGCGCCTCCCCTAGGGAGGTGTTCCAGGCACGTCCAGCTGGGAGGAGGCCTCGGGAAGACCCAGGACTAGGTGGAGGGATTATATCTCCAACCTGGCCTGGGAACTCCAGGATCCCCAGTCGGAGCTGGTTAATGTTGCTCGGGAAAGGGAAGTTTGGGGTCCCCTGCTGGAGCTGCTCCCCCGACCCGACACCGGATAAGCGGACGAAGATGGATGGATGGATGGATTTTCAGCACTTGAAACTACAAACATGAAATGAATCCACATGGCACCTCTGCTGACGGAACTGATGTGATCTCTGAAAGCACAGGGATGCTGATGCTCTACACAATTTTGATGTTCATGTAAAATATTGGAGCCAATATTAATAAGGTGCATACATTCACCATGCCTATGCCTAATGTAAATATGATGAAATGGGGAAAAAAACAACAACTTTGCATAACAGCCATCCAGGTACTTCAGTGGGCGAAGGTATAATGGAAAGTAGCTTGCACAGATCCAGATCTTAGACAGTGTATCGGGTGCATGGCAGTGACAGAGATCAAAGAAAACAAAAACTCCAGCACTCACAAATAAGTAATATTCCTATTAATGTGGGCAAAAAAACAAACGCGCTTTAGCTAAAAGCCGTCAGCGTAATCAAAACCAGCAGACAAGGCAATGAATATAGACAGGTTGAGGTTGAAACATCAATCAGCATAGAGGATACAGTACATAATTGAAATAACAGGATCCATACATCTCGATACCGGTGGAAAAACAATACTTTAAAATCAGTGCCGGCGCCTAAATGGTGCCTGAACCGATACTTAAAAAAAAGGCTAGTCTGTTTTTGTGTACAACAACCGCAGCAACGCACAGAGCTGACGTAGCACTAAGAGTGACTATGATATTGAGTAGTATGAAAGCCCAAAAATCTGCATAGGGAGGTTGGTTGGGGTGGTGGATGGGTCAAACAACACAGGACTTTCACCTAGGAGACTGGGTATCCTGTCCCACATGTCACGTTTCCTAAACCCAACCTTCGCTTTCTTCTTTCCCTAAACCCAACCGTCCGTTCTTGTTTTCCTAAACCCAATTGTCCCGTTCTTCCCGTGTGTCATGGAAACGTAAGCCCACCCACGACCTTTTCCTTAACTGCATCAAAAGGGGTGCCAATAGTCCCGACCAAGCGCGTTTAGATATGGCGCTAAAGGAGACTTTTATTGTCAATAACAACGGCAAATTCACCTGACCAAGCGTCCATATTTTACGCAATGGGAGTGAGAATCAGGCAAGGGGGCGTAAACTGTCGCAACCTTCGGTGAAAACCCTGACTAAGACGCATATTTCGAATGCGCAGTATACATGTTCAAAGAATGTTTTTAAAACCTGACTAATACCAGCAAAATGCTATATTAACAAAAAAGGCCTTATTCAGAATATTCAAACGTAATATACTGATTGAATATTGTCAAATTGGGAATACTAGTGGAATATTAGTGTGCATGTACACTGTTCATGTGGGAACCTGACTATTGTTTGAAGACAGACTTGAAAAGCTGTAAACCTTATTTAATATACCAATACATAACACTGTCATACATTGTCAATCCATGTCAGACATGAGCAATAGGCGTGCTGGAGAAACTTGTAGAAGCTATATGTGTTCATTCTGTGTTCAACTGTTCAATTTTGATACATTACATTGATAATATAATTTCATTAATATTTAATAATGACAATAAAACAACTGGGCAAAAGGAAAGAAAGAGAGCAGAGTGTGTAGAGGAAAGGAAGGAGAAAGGGAGACGGTGGGGGAAACAGGTGCAAATCCCAGAACCCAGAAGTCATCAATCTTCCACTGAGGTGGAACAAGGCGAGCTGCCCCAGTTGGTGCTACCCAGAAACTCTCCACGTTGCCAATGTGTTACTCTCGTTGATTTCCATTTATCACCAGCATTTCCTTCACCATGGCAAGAGAAATTTGACAGGAAACATAGATGGAATTTTGTTTTATTTCATTTAGTTATTCATGGTCTGCTGTTTTTTTCTACATTCATTGAGTGGCAGCCTTGATTTAAAAAATTTCAATCTGCACTGTAGCCTTGAAAGCTCATCACATTTGGAAAGGCCAAAACACCTCCTGTATACATACTTTAGTATGTTTTTTTTTCGACTCTTTGGTATGACCCTCAGTTTATTTCAATAAAGAATCGCTTCAGAACCAATTGAAGTTCTTCTGAGGCAGTTTATATTGACTTTTACTATTGCTTTATGCACCACATTGAACGCTGCAGTATAAGACCGCTCTGGTCAGTGTAGGGAGGTGTTTGGGGTGTGGATGGAAGGGTCATAAAATACAGGGCTGCAGGTGTAGTAGGTTATCCTTATAAAACTAACTTTCTGTCATATATGCTGAAACTGACCCTATGTTCCAGTAGAACTACATGAAGCAGGTCATTTTAAATTAATGAAAAAACAATCCGGCACCACCTACAGCCTGTAGTGCGATTTGCAAACATCCACCGCTCCCTGTTCAGATGCACCAATCAGGGCGGGGGGGTGTCTAACTGCGTGTCAATCACTGCTCATGCACACGCATTCATTCTCCCTTGTGGGGGGAGAGGCTTAGGAGACCGTGTGGGGCTTTAGTGGAAAGGGGGGAGGGACTGAGAAGTTGTCGATGTTCACATTTTTTGGCTAAGTCCTGGATCTTCACAATCCTACCTTCGGCACCTTTAAGCAGGGTGGCAGAGTTTGTGTTCCGAGGAAAACACAGAGTTTTTTACCCAGGAAACAGGTGTTGGTGTCCTGGAAGTACTACGTTAGGGGAACGTGTGTTTTAACCTAAACCATAATCTTTTTCCTAATCTTCTAGTCGGTCGCCTTTTGTCGGCTTAGCTGCAAATGCCTCTGAAACGACCGGCACCTCATGGTGCTCTCTACCCAGCTCGAAGAAACCTTTCTCTATGTTCTAGTAGAAACAAAAAGTACATGTATGAACCTGATAGTATTATAGGTGTCCTTAGAGATTTAAGAAGCAGGACTTCTACTTGTTTTGGGGTATTTTTAAATTGTTGTATTGGCACTTTTTCCTGTATTGGCACTTTTACTGTACTTTATCTGAATACTTCTACCACCGCTGCAGACATGGAATATGCTGCTACCACGTGACACAGTCAGAGACCCTAATCAGACCCTTAATCAGTTTTTTTACGATGTGGCCCAGAATTGTCAAAGGACTTTACTGGTTATTTCACGTGAAACATTTCTGTATTTTGTGCTTAAGTTGTGTTTGTTTGTGCTTGGCTTTAACTTGCAATAATGTGTGTGTTAGAATTAGAAGTGTGCTCTCTGTGCTGTCCTGTTTTCTGTAGCCATGGCTGGAGCCCGATTCTACCAGCAGAGCTTCCGAAGATACATATAAGATTTGACCGTGCTCTCTGACAAAGGAACAACATTAATTCCATTATGAATGACCACATCTGTGTTCCCCTGTTGCTGCGGGCAAACAATACTGAATTAGCAGCAACATCACTGCTGTTTACATCTGGCCGGTCCACTGGGGGCATGAAGTCAGCAGTGACCAGGATCTTTACATGAAAAGTGTATAATGTAGATGTCAAGATAAACAGTGTATTGCACTTTGTTACTATGTACGTTTATGAAAGAAGTGTCATATTTTCTCCCACTGTCTCCTTTTTTTTTCCAGTGGAAAGGTCATTAGCACCATTCAGCTTATGTTTGCACCTTCATATGATTGAGTAATTTGTTGTAGCACAAATCTTTATTCCATATACGTGATGATGAGCTTGGAAATAGGGTAAAACCGCAGGGAGTTAGACATTTTCAGAGCAGTTCTGAGCCACAGATGAGATGTTTCTGGTCATTGCACCATGAATTTCTCACCAGGATCCACACAACCCTGAGGTTGCGGTTGCAGTAATCTTGAAGCCCAGAGTAAAACCAGGGCTCTTATCTTTTCTTCTTCGCCTTTTAAATGTGATTCATCCATTGCAGGCTTCTAAATATGACTCCTAACTACAATAGCTTAAAATTATTATTTTGTTTGCATTTGTGCACGGTGCTGCGGCCACCACCCTTGTAACACTGGATGCCATTCACCACTGTAACAATTGATTCATTACTCAAGCTATCGTGCTCCCACTGTGAGCGTGTGTTAGCTTAAAGTTAAAGGTGCTCTAAGCGATGTCACGCGTTTTTTAGGCTACAACATTTTTTGCCACATACATCAAACATCTTCTCAATATGTGCTAGCTGCCTGTCCACTGAACACACTGTAAAAAAAAATTTAGACAGCTGCAGGCTCCACAAACGGCAAAAAAACCAAACTGTGCCAACCTGCACCACGAAACATAAACAGCGTTACAGCATTCCAGCCAATAACCGACAAGAAGGATTTTGGGGTGGGGGTTGGGGGGTTAGTGCACGGAAGCACGGAAGAAAGGGGACAGGATGAGGAGGAGGGAGGGGTGAGCTAGCCTCCGTTTTGTTTGAGAAGACTTCGAACATCAACAAGAAGTGATGTCACCCAACATCGCTTAGAGCACCTTTAAGTGCCTTTGTGACCTCGGTAACGGTAGTTTGACAAACATTTTACCAGCTTTTTACATTTTTTGCAATCATTTTTTTTAAACTAACATGTACAAGAAGTCGTACAAGTGCAAGGGACGATAGCATTACAGCTATTGAGCTCATATGTCAACAGATCTACCTCCATGACAACTAAGCAAAACTCAATTTTGCTGGAGTTGGAATTGCTTTGTGGAGATTGGAGGCTGTTACAGCATTGGGCTGATATAATGCCTATGGTTTTGAAATAACATGGTCAGCAATCACTAATGGCTGTAATGTTTGGGGCGCTCATACATACTGACAGTAAGTAGTCTGCACTTGGTATTCAATATGTCTATTTTAGAACACCATCATCTATACTGGGACCAGAATCTTCAATTCTAACAGGTTCTAATCTAATGTAGGAGGTTAGTTTGAGGTAAATCCTCAGATACTAAAATCCTCTACCTAAGACTAAGACCCATGTGCTATTGGAAATCAGGGCAGAGCCACTTGATATATTCTACACCATACAGGGAGACGGAGTTTATAGCTATCTGAGAGGAAAATCAGTTATGCATCTTTTCCATGTCCAACACCACACTCCAGTTCTGTTATTTTATTCAGCACAAGTAGACTGTTCAGGCAAGATGACTTTCTTCAGTGTGCAACAGCCAACCCTGTTTGTCACAGGTGTATACATGGCTGTCGTACTAGAGTCCGGGCTTGTCTCTGACTCGTTGGTATTTGGACTCTGACTTGTCTCGGACTCGGGCATTGGACTCGCCACATATTCTAGTTGATCTCGACCGAGTCCAGCACTACATTCAGAAACAGGTGTTAGTTTGATACATGTGACTTTGACACCTGTTCCTGTACGATACTTTTTTCGATACCAATTTTATAAAATCCATTTGAACCAAAAAAGAGATAACAACATTACACATTACGGCACAAATCTTTTTATTTATTTTGTGGCTCCTACTACACAAACCCTGACTCTGTGCGTAACGTAGATTTTGTCCTGCCTCTACAATGTGTAACCCTAACCCTCCAAACCTGCCTCCAACTCATTTACTGTGTCCCTTGTTGTATCATCCGATTTGTACTTCTCCCCATCCTTTTTCATTGAGCCAAATCCATAACGACAGACTCCACTCCACTACATTAACATCCAAAACGGCTCACAGGAATGTTTTCCTCTTCTCAAACAAAATGTCAATGTTACAATGACTCTAAAAGTTACAATGTTTCTGTAAGGAGAATACAATTCCTCATTTGAAAAAATTGTGATGAAACCATTAGAGTAACATAATGTACACAAATAATTCCATAATTAGGTATCAATATATTGATGATTGCCTTGCAAAGCTTCACCCTTCATTTTTCCAGAGTACAATGACTACAGATGATGTAACAATGAAAATAAAAAAGGGTTATTCCATTATTGTAAAGAAATTTGTATTACATCACTGGGAAATGTAAATGATACATTTAAAAAAAAAAACTAACATGTAAATTACCAACTGTACAAGCTTAGATGTGTATCCAGAATTTTGTGAGTGCTAAATTTCCCCCTCACAGGTCATAAGCAAGTTGTAAAAAACCAACAGTCAACTTCAAGCAATTGTTGTTCTAAGGGGCCAATATAACTTTATATGTAAATGTTTCTTTCATATTTTACCAACCAATCTGCCACACTAAATTCCTAACTTCTGGTGTCCACTAACTCTATTAACAAGCCCCGCAGCCAGCTAAATGAATGCTGAACTTCCTGAAGCGTCAAGCTTCACATCACAAAATCATGAACTGATCAAAG
This sequence comes from Perca flavescens, assembly GCF_004354835.1. Taxonomy (NCBI): domain Eukaryota; kingdom Metazoa; phylum Chordata; class Actinopteri; order Perciformes; family Percidae; genus Perca; species Perca flavescens. The sequence continues at coordinate 29,981,066 of NC_041342.1, forward strand.
GGCTTAAACCACAGACATGGTCCTGCTTAGGGATGCACAACATGTCCTGATTGCAGCTCCTCTTCTTTAGCTGTCACTTCTTTAATTGATTTAAGAGAGCCTATAGAGGCTCCCCAACCCCCACTGGCTTACTGTCTCACCTTTCTCGTTAAATACTTTAGGAATAACCTTAATACTTGGCAACCTATGAAATAATAAACCATTATTAAGAGATGGACAAGTACCTCAGAGACTTCATTTGAAAACTCGAGTGTAGAGTCGGTGCTCTTGTGTTCATTTTTCTGATCAACAAGCGGTGTTAGGAGTGAAAAGCAGAGCAGTTACCTCACACAAGCCTCTCAGTGTCCCTCCGAGCTGCTGCTGAGTAGACTAAAGTCCACATATTTCCTGTAACTCTCCGTGGCGATTTCTCTCTCCATTAGTTCACCCTGTTGAACTAAAAGCACGCTCCATCTGCCCTTTTCCCTCTCTTCGACTCTCTTCTCTGTGTATTCTCTCAGCTCTCTTTATCTTTCTCCCTCTAAGCCCCTCCCTCTGTCATCCTCTTTCTCTCTCTCTCTCTCTCTCTCTCTCTCTCTCTCAGACATCCCTTGACCCCTCCTCTCTCTCTCTCTCTCTCTCTCATAGTACTTTCATCCAATCCTCTCACCATTCTCTCTACTTGTCATTCACTCTCAACGTTTGTCTCAAAAATTTAAATTTGCTTAGCTGGCAGAACCTTAATTAAGTACTGTATTACTAAATCAGGTTGAATGCAATATAAAATGATTTCAAATTATTTTTAAGGAAGTCAGAATCAGATTCAGAAAAGGATTTATTGCCAATTAACAATTACAAGGAATTTGCCCTGGTGGATAGTGCATACATACGTAAACATATGAAAAAGAAGATTTAAAGAAACAATAACAAACAAATATGTACAGTATAACTGCTTAACAATAAGAAAATAAGGCTGTATGGTTCAGTGCATGATGAGCAAAGATGACGAGTTATGTGCAAAAGTGGTTTTAAGCCCCCAACGTCTCCTTCTAGGCAGCGCCTTATTTATTTTTTTTTTTTTTTAACCTGTATTTATCCAGGTAAGTCGATTGAGAACAATTTCTCTTTTGCAACAACGACCTGTCACATTCACACAGTTCCACATTCATACCTGTCATATGCCATACCTAGTCTGATCTTCTGCCACTGAGCAGCTCCACTGGAGCAGCTGGGGTTAACGGCCTTGCTCAAGGGCACCTCAGCAATGGTGAGGGTTATGTAGGTAATGAGGGACAAGCGCTGCTCTTTCACTTTCCCCACCCAGATTTTATTCTGCCGGTCTGGGGGATTGAACCTTTAGTTTTAGGCCACCACTGCCCAAAACTTTAACAAGAGACACCAAATACAAACAGTGTGTAGGTCATTTTAACTTAATGGATTTAATTAGTGTTCATTTTGGATTTTATTTTGACAAAATGTACGGCAGTACACAGGGCCGGTTTAAAATCTGCAAAATATTCCCTCAAGTTACTAGCTAACGCTAGCGCTAGCTAGCTAGCTTGGTTGGAAGAACTCTGAACAAGACGTTTTTTAGAAAAATGTTCCAATTAACTTTGATGTAGTTAAAACACACAGTGAGATGGTCAACGTTTAAGATGAAAACATGGACAGCACCCACAACATGTTCACAGGGTTTTTACGTTTTATTGTTAGGAGGCGGTACAGAACACACTGCTGGTCTTTCAAAGAGGTGGTCTTTCATTTTCGGCCTACATCATAAAAAATGTCCATTTATTTATAATAATAATAATATAATATAATAATTATAATGATAATTTATAAAATCCGTGAGATGGTTTCATCAAGAGGCATGGCCAGCAGGACATTTTCTTTATCACAGCACTTCCATCAGCCAGCTAACTCTGTCATACCAGGAGAGCGGAAATTACCTTTTACTTTGCCCTATCCTTTGCACTAAATCAATCTTAGGTGTTGATCTGCCCTGCTGTTTAATTCTAAGTTTCTCCTCATAAGGAAGACTTTCAAATGGCTTTGCCAAAACCAGGTCGACAATATTAGCATTGTCTGCCATCGTGTGCAGTTTGCTAGCTGGCTAGTTCACCCCTACAACACTAGCCTAGCCTACTGTATGAAATGACTGAATGAACAAACGATCTAACAAAACAATATTAAACTCGAAGGAGGAAATGTGGGAGTTAGGTTAAAGGAACACGCCGACTTATTGAGAATTTAGCTTATTCACTGTAACCCCCAGAGTAAGACAAGTCCATACATACCCTTCTCATCTCCGTGCGTGCTGTAGGCGCTGTCTGGCCGGTTCCAGCATTAGCTTAGCCCAGCACAGATCCTGCAGGTAACTGGTTCCAACTAGCCTACTGCTCCGAACTGTGACAAAAGTGACAAAATAACACCAACATGTTCCTATTTACATGTTGTGATTTGTATAGTCACAGCGTGTACAAATAACAACGTAACATGAGACACAGCCATCTTCTAACAGTAAACAAACCGGGAACTATATTCTCAGACAGGCTTGCTGCGAGCATATCACTCCGCCCAAGTACTATATTCTTCCGCCTGAGAATATAGTTCCCGGTTTGTTTACAGTTAGAAGACGGCTGTGTCTCATGTTACGTTGTTTTTTGTACACGCTGTGACTCTATAAATCACAACATGTAAATAGGAACATGTTGGTGTTATTTTGTCACTTATTTGGAGCAGTAGGATTACTGGAACCATTCACCTGCATGTTCTGTGCTTGCCTGATGCAGCTGGAGCCGTCAGACAGCCTTACAGCACGCACGGAGATGAGAAGGGTATGTATGGACTTGTCTAACTCTGGGGGTTACGGTGAATAAGCTACATTCCCAATAAGTCGGTGTGTTCCTTTAAACTGAAACAAGGAATGTGGTGTATAATTGTATGAAATGTATGATGAAAATTGGCCAAGAAATAGGTTGCAGCAGTTCGTCTTTCAACTACACTTGCAAAACCCGCGATGGGACTGATCTCGAATAGCTTTGCCGACTTTTTATAGTACAAAATCGCCGTCAATCAAAAGAAGATGCAGCCTTTCGACAGACCCTCCAATCATCACGCAGCCCACTGCTCTATTGACCCCCAGAGACACCGAGCGTCCGTGGGCGGGACAGAATCGCAGCATTTATCCAATGACCGTCTAGTTTCAAAGCACTTCAAAAACTGTTCAAAGCAGCCCCATTGAAGTCAAAGAACGCCAGGCTTCAACAGGGAAATGCGCTGTGCCGCTACGGGAATGTATGAGAAGGAAATCGAGTCAGCTGATTCTGAACGAACTCGTCTTCGAGATGTACGCATTCTAACGCATTTTTAGTCAATAAAATATTAACACAATAGTACATATTTGACCATTAATTTTGTCACATTTCAGGGAAATTGCCTCTGGTACAGAAGCTCTGGTTAGAGCTAGCTGTGTTGCACTGCCTCCAGCCCTCATGTTAAACTAGGCTAACCACATCCGGACTCCAGCTTTTAAGTTATAACACTGATATTGGTCTTGTCATGTCACTGTTGAATAATGTTTGAACAATTCTTAATTGTATTCCATGACAGAAGAAAAACAAATAGTTGAAAGCAAGTCATCAAAAAATAAAACAACATTACATTTTTAATGTAATGTATTCTCTCTGTGTGTTGCTGTTTCTCATTCTGCACACACTGTTGTTGAAAATGTCACTAAACTTATATATCTCCCTTGCTCCCTCTCTTGCAGCAGCCTCTCCCTCTTCCTCTTCTCTTTTCATTTTTCTTATTCCCTTGCCCCGAACAACCCCCTCCAATCCCTCCTAGTAAAGATAGTTCAGAGTTGTTGACAGAGTATCAGTCGTGAAGATTCCAGGCAAGCGATCTGTTTCTCTGCCGGCTGTGGGTTTTTTTTTTTTTTTTTTTTTGCTGTATTGTAGCAAAGACGCTATCTGACTGCTTCTCCCCTGAGCTTCTCAAGCAGGGATCTCTCCCAGCACTTAATCACTCTCTCTCTCTCTCTCACACACACACACACACACACACACACAATCTTACAAATATGCCTCTGCTATGACAACCGAGCGCACAGTGATTCCTGCATAAACATGAGCAGAGGATGACTTTACCTGTAAGTGTGCTTGTGTATGAAAAAACAAAATGACATCTCAATCTCATGTATACACACAAATAAACAAACACTCACACACACACACACACACACACACACACACACACAAAGTAACCCAAACATTTGATATGTATGACATGTACTGTGCTGACATACTGAAAACACCTCTGAAGTGACATGCCACACTTGCAGCAGGTGAACACACAAACACACATACACAAAGATTAAATTGTGGATTAGTGTCACCCCCTCCCCCCGTCTTAAAGCTTGACGCTGCAGGGGTCTCTGGTGTCACGAAGACCCTCATCCTAGCTCTCATCTTAACCAATTACAGACTTAGCATGAGATAAGATGAGACTATTGTTTACTGTCTTAACTTTATTGTCTGTTCACACATCATTTTTTTTGTCTGCTCCAACAATCAACAGAATAACCAAAAACACAAAAGCATAAACAAATCTGTAAGGTAACTCTCCAATAACATGTGATACTGTGTGTGTTCACAGCTAATACATTTTTATAAAGGTGTGTGTACTGTGGCCAATCACATGCAGCCTCATTACCCAACAGCACAGTGCTGATAATCAGCACTGTTCTGTAATGTGTCTTTAATCTAACTGCTAATAAGAAAAAAAGCTGCAGTTGTTGCATTTTCGATAGAGCCTTGATGGAAGAATGTCCCTCACTGCTGACTGACCTATATACAACCTCGCTCTTGTATTGCTCCCTCTATTTTTCTGCCTGACTTTTTCTCCTGCCTGCTTTTATCTCATTGATGGACTACTGTGGTGACCCACCCTCTCTGCCCGTGTTACCTCCACTTTGTCTCTCTCTTATCTCCCTCGCTCCCTCGCTCCTTGCTTTTTTAATTTCCAAATCAGACAAAAACAGGTGAGAGGAACCAATGTACATCTGAACTGGTATTATTGATCTCAACAGTCCCTCCACCCAGTGATCTTACAATTCCGAAAATGATCAAAGATCTTGAAATTGTGTTCGATCTATTATACATGATAGACAGCAGGCCATCTTACCTTGTACGGGAGCTGAATTCTCGCAATATCACGTCATCACGCATCACATGTGACACAAAATCCATCTTGTAAGCCTTCAAGAAATGTGTTTGTGTCTACCAGCTACCAGTTTACTGAATCAATCAGCGTCCGCTGAGCTACTGGCAGCTGCGGGCGTGGTTTAGGTGTGTGTGATGGCCGCGAGACTGTTGTTTTGAACAATCAGTCGCGGCCTTCACACACACAATCACACACATACACCCCTTTAAATTCTAGCAGCAGAAAGAGTGCTGGGGTAGAGGGGTTGTTTAGTTGAATAATTGAGTCTAGTTTGTTCATTATCTGACTGAGGTTTGTGCAAGTTAGAAACTATGGCCCCGACCAGGGCTCTGTAATAACACTAGCCTAGTCTCGCTTTGCCAGACCCTCCTCCAAAGCACGCTAAAGGAGGGTCTGGTTACTCCACATAGCATTCGGGGATGGGAGGAAAACGTGCTCTGGTTTAATGGCATTTCTTTAAAGGGATACACCACCGTTTGTTGAAATAGGGCTTATCACGGTCTCCCCTAGCTGTAGATAGGTGGGCCAATGCATTTTTTGTGCATGCATTGCTTTAGTCTGGTGCAACACCGGCAGCGCCGGCGCTAGTTAGCTTAGCGTAGTGAATGGAATCCTATGTTGCCGGTTAGCATGTTCTGAGTAAAAGTGAGCCAACAAAAGACAACAAAAACAACCTAATTACTTGCACTCTACAGCCAGGGTATACCGTGATATGCCCTATTTCAACAAACGGTGGCGTATTCCTTTAAAACAATCAGAATCGTCATGGGCGGTGCTAAACTCCACACAGAGCCCCTGCAAAATAGTTGTGTGAGAGAAAACTCAAATTGGACAGATAGTCTAGCTAGCGGTCTCAATTTACCCTGTAAGAGATCGGAGGAGTAGTTAAAAATAGTCCTCATAATTCCACCGAACTTAAACTTCCAACACAAAGAAAGCGGAAGGAAACAGAAAATACATGAATTCAGCGGAATTTCCAGCAATCCCAGAAGTGGAACGTCGTGGATATAGGCTTACACTAGACTAACTGTACTGTGTGTTTATAAATCCACGCCACTGTCCGTGGTGCTGAAGTAGCAGACAGATTTGTAATTGTAACCCTTCTGTCAGTATCTTTACACATGTTTTCTAAAGCTAGAGCTGTGTCGAAAATACGTCCAAACTAACGGAAAGCAGGTTTTCAGTGTGAAACTGTCACAATTGAATACCTCAAGCAAGACTAACAGCCACACTAAACGCTAACTAATGAGAACATGCTCACAATCAATTGAAGGTACACTGTAGTACACCTCACTTGTATGAAAATTAGCTGTATTATAGAATAATATTCTTTACCATACCTTCAAGACTGCATAATCCTCCAATGCTGTTATTAAAAAAAAAATAGCGATTTATAGAAATATTTGTACAAAGAAGAGTAAAACTCCTAACCACCGAGTTATGGCCATTTAAATGTGTCATGTTGTAAAGCCACCTACAGATGAAATGCTCCCGAATTGTGTAGGATTGCTCAGAAATATGCATGTGTGGAGGTGCTGTTTTCAAACGAAGTCAACAGACACACACAAAGCTGGCTTTCAAACTTTGAAAGACTTAACAACACACTGTTTAAAGGCGATGCAGCCTTAGTCATTAATGGCTGATGTGATAAACATCCACGCTGTATCATGGCCAGAAATAGAGTGTTATATAAATGTAAGCATTGTGTTTAGGACAATGGTTTGGTGCAACATTCTCACAATAAATGAATAGCATGCAAATGGGGAGGTCAGAGGTTAGATTCGAAAAGTCTGTGTTGTCCTAGTTTTTCGTCTAGCTATCAGTGGGTTTCATATTTTGCAATTTTTTTTGTTTTTTAACTAAGAGTAATCCTTCCTCTTAATTAGGTCCAGACTCAGTTGGAAATGTACTAACATACAGTAGCTGTCTAGGAATTATAAACTGGCTTTTCATTCAGACACAGCCAACTTAACTTCACACACGCAGTGCTGCCAACTCCTTTCCAATGACAGTAGCTAGCGGTAGTTCTAAAAGTCACCAAATGACGTCATAAAGCTCATTTGCGTATTGGTGACGCCGTCACGTATTATTTGCATAAAGCTTAGTGGCTGTGTCGGATAACTTCCTGCTGCCCTCACGGGCCAAAGGGGAGAGGTGGAAGAAGAGCTTGATTACTCTCAACAGCATGCATGGGAATGAATTACAATATAACAGCAGAGTTATCATACATCTCTGAAAGGCATTAGTAAATCAAATGCACAATGTCCTCCATCAGTATAAAGCAATTTAAAACAGCCTTTAGATCACACTGCACACACTGCCGTACTGCATTATCCCTGCTGCTGTGTGTGTGTGTGTGTGTGTGTGTGTGTGTGTGTGTGTGTGTATGTACATTTGTGAGCACTTTCCTCTATATGTGCACATGTAGAGTAATGTAGATGTTGAGCATTTAGCATGCAATCATGACCAAACCATGCATGCTACTGTTGTTTTGTCTTCTCTGCAAAGTCAATTAAGGTGGTCTACGATCAACTGATGAGTGGACTCAAGAGTGTAAGTGTATGTGTGTGTGTGTGTGTGTGTGTGTGTGTGTGTGTGTGTGTGTGTGTGTGTGTGTGTGTGTGTGTGTGTGTGTGTGTGTGTGTGTGTGTGTGTGTGTGTGTGTGTGTGTGTGTTCGTTCTTTGGTCAGCTCCAGCACAGATGGTATGGTGTGCCCCTTTAGAGATGCACAACTTAATCCCTCAAACACATGGTGGGCTTAATCGGAGCGTGTGTGTGTGTGTGTGTGTGTGTGTGTGTGCGTGTGTGTATGTGTTGGTTTGGTGTGTGTGTGTGTGTTGGTTTGGTGGTTATGTGGACAGCATGCTGCACCCAATAAAGTGGTAATGGCTGTGAAAATGAAATGTTAGTGTTGGCATTCTGTGTGTGACATTAGTTCACACAAACTTTAATTAACAAAGAAACTTTCTGTACTAAAGTATGCTCTTTGGGTTTTCATTAGATCAATTAACTAAGACTGGTCCATTTACTTCTATGTGCCCCACACAAAAAAAATACACATGCAGACCAGACACACAGTTTTCCACACGGAAAGAGAATACATTGGTTTTTCAGTAATATAATATATAAAAGCCTCCAAATTGGCAAATATCTGGAGGAACAGTGCCTCCCCAACACAGCCAAGAGGTCCCGAGTTCCCCACCTCGGGTCTCAGGATTCGGGTCGGCCATTGTGCAAATGAGCGGACGGCTAATGTAATGACTTGGCACTTAGCCGATTACAAATGAGAATGTGATGCAGGCATTTTTTAACAAAGAACTGTAAGAAAAAAAAGCTGGGATTGCCTCCACATGGCTCACAACGACCGTTTACCTTTGAAATAGCAACGTTTTGTCACGGCCCGCGGTGACTTATACCGACCAGTCTCCGTTTCGTTTCGGTAGAGCTTTCAGTATTGGAGAAGCATATGTGCACATTAAAGCGTATTAAGTATGTTTGCACAGTAAAATAATTGCAGATAATTAAAGTAATGATGAGACAAACAATGCTTGCATTTAAAAACCATTACTGGATGGTCTGTCAATCGTTTGTACATCTTGCATTTAATCTGTTTGTTTTAGATGCCAGGTGGCCAGATGGCCACGCCACCCGTGGAAGATAATTATGGTGTGATTACCGGAGCAACTATGCCGTGGCTCAGAAAATTGAACGAGTGAATCGAATCCATAGTTATTGTACAATCCGACTCCCAGGGTGTGTGGTAAAAAGAGTCCACAGAAAAACCACACCACCAGATAGGATTCTGTCAGGGGTGGGTAATATACTTCAGGTGTATATTTGCTAGCTTTTTTACAGTGTATTGACGTAGTTAACTTTAAAGGGGTTAATAGATGTAATGTACATATTTTGCTGTTGTATATATTTAATTAAGTTGTATCAAATCGATCCGCGATTACTTTCCAGCCGTTCTCTCTGCATTTGTGGACTGCAGCTGTATTCCCTTTTTTTGTTCCTCATTCGTTTTTAATAGTAAGCGCTGCTCAGTCTCTGTGAGGAAGCTGAACGTAACCCGGTCACTTAAATACATGTAAACACACTGAGAGGCATATTCCCAAAGAATGGATTGCGGCCGCTGATCCACCATGAATTGCGCATCACTTTTGCTTTTTTCAATTATCCTTTTGATTTTTCTGGGTGAAGAAGATGACTTCTGTTCCTGAAACTTGGATTTTGAATACGTGCATGAGGCGGAGTGGCAATCGGGAGGACCGGTGGTCTATGAATTTTCCGGGTAGATTTTTTCGCCCCACTCCGCCGCGGAATGTATTAAGATAACGTGTGGTCCTCCATGTTTCCTTCTTCAAAGTTGCCGGGGCCGGGAAGCGACGATACCCGTTAGCAGCATTAGCAGCAGCTGTGAGTTTATCATGTGACAGCGAAAACGTGAAAGGTGGAGCAGTACGTCCTGTATGTCCCTTACCGGCTAACGTATTTCATGATGGAGCATGAAGATGGAGCGTCTACCCCAGTTCATGCGAATGCAAATGTTAAATTTCAAGCCAAAAGGAATACTTGAAATTGATGCCGATGGTAAATATTCATGAAAAAGGAGAAGTTTGCTAACAGGCAAAATGGTTTTAATAATGAACAACTGAACACGTTACACAATGGACCTTAATTAAAGGTTGTCATCCCAGTCCGTCAGTTGCTGTTGCTGTTTTCAAACGTGTACCTTCAGATGGTAAAAGAAGATGGCAGGATTTGGAGCAGAGGACACTTTAACTTTAACTGCATGTGGCTATTTTAATCAGGAAATACTTCATTTAAGAGTGAAAATACATTTAATTGAGATGGTGTTATTTTACTTCTGAAGGGCGTTGTATGGAACCATCCACGTTATTTTCTTTGACAATTTGGTTGAAAGACACCCACATTTCTGATGTAGAAACTTTTTGAAAACAGTAGGGTTTAAATGCTTGTTTTATGTGTTGGTTGTATAGCTTTATCTGTTATTAATGTGCCAAATGTGCTGATTTTACTGTAAAGTGTATTTGAGTACCATGTAAAGCGCTATATAAATGAAATATGGAGGCCATGGGCAGACAGGAATATCCCCCGCTGGAGCCTGAAGATCTGGGTGGATGTGATGTGGCTTCTGATGATGGAGGAACCCTGGGCGCTGAGAATGATAACACTGGAGATGAATGGGGGTGGGGGGGAGGACGGCACTCCTTTAAATATATGTGCTGAAGGGCTGTTAACACTTTTTAAGAGCTGAAGTTGTTTTGTTGCTAACAAATTAATCATAGTGTTAAAATCCCAAAAGGTGTCTAATACTAAGTGTTGTTGGCCAGGCAATTATCACATTTGAATTTACTAGTGTGTGATATACTAGTTTACTAATTCACTATGTTTTTTTTTTTTTTTATTTAGGTTTGTACTCAGCAGTTACTATTAAAAGTTATGACCCGAGTGTTTTGAGAAAGTAGAGAAAACACTTCTTTTTTTTCTTTTTTTTTAGGCTGGAACACAATCTTTATCTTCTTCGCTTTCATGTTCGGCAAATCCTCGAGCACCATCATTTCTTGTTTTCTGCTCTGTCTGTCTGTCTCCTTCCTCTCACCACGTCTTGCTCTTTATTTGTAAGTCTCTGCTTCTTGACCTGAATTGGCCTGCCTCCATCGCAGCAGACACAGTGACATCCTGATGGAAGAGTTCTCTCTGCTTAGTTATTGGGCTTTGTGGTACAGACAGACCTGGAATGGAAGCAGACACGCCCTTTAAGCTGATTCGGTTGTTCATCACATCAGAGTTATGTCTTATTGTCTTGTACTCCCCCACAGGTTCACATCTTGGTTGTTTCCAAACGGCTTTTCAAGTAGAAAAGTTGGTTGACTTTTTACCTTTGATGCCTATGCAGTGTCATTTTATATGGAAAATGTCTGGAAAGAGAGAGAGAATTGTTGTTTTATCCAAAGTGCTGTGGGACAAGGACACTGATGCAGTGCATGGATGCCCTTATGCTGTCCTAACATTAGCATGGTAACATTTTTGCAAGCTCTGGACATGGGTGAGCTTGTACCTATGATTGACTTGGAAAACCAGATCACTACAGTTTAGAATACAGATATGATGAGCACACCTTTAGCGTGTCCAAGTCACAGCTACATGATACTGTCTCAAAATCTCTTTTTATGGCAGAGAGTCCTTATTGTCCTTTATTTCCTTATAGAGAGCTGAAGTGAAGCGAACTTCTGGTTTTCTACATACACTGCAACATTGTTACCGGTTGGTTTTGCTTAGTCTCCCTTTGCCAGACCCTCTTTCAAAGCGCGCTGAAGGAGGGTCTGGCTGCTCTGGTTTAATGGCATTTCTTTAAACCAATCAGAATCGTCTAAGCTCTGCACAGAGCCACTGCAAAATGGTCGCGCGAGAGAAACCTCAGATTGGACACATAGTCTAGCTAGCTGTCTCAATTTACCACGCAGAGATCTGAGGAGCAGTTAACAATAGTCCTCACTAATTCACCGAATTTCAATTCCAGTACAAAGAAAGCGGAAGGAAACGGAAAAGACATGCATCCGGCGGAATTCTTGTTTATTTCTGTATGTTTTTGCCACTTCCAGTTTTACTTTTATACTCACCGTCTTGACTCGTTTAAGGTAACTTAACTTCATGTTCTTTGTCTGCCTTTCCACCATATGTGATTACTGCCCCTCCCATAATGTGCTGCACCTGTGCCTGTATATATATACCTGCCCCTTTTCCTGTGCCATTTCGTTTTGTACCGTTTGTTTAACGTTGTAGCCTGTTTTCCCCGTGTGCTTCTTGGGGATTTTATCACCCTGCTCCAGTTTTTGATCCCTGGCCCTGTGTTTTTGGTACTCTCGCCTATATGTTTTCTGATACTGTTTGTGTATAAACTGTTTGGACTTTGACACCTGAAAAAGTGGTGCGTGTGTGAATCCATTAGCCTGTGTGAGCTGTCTGTCAGGTACATGTACTGAGACTGATGAGGGAAAGGGATTGGAGAACAAGTGAATAGGTGGGCGGTGAAGGTCAGGTGATGGGCCATGAGAGGAAAGCCTTGTTCCATGATTTCTAGCCGCCTGTTCTCTTTTTTTCCCCCAACTTTTTTGACTATTGGAACGCAGCCCGTGCCAGAACGGGAGAGTTACTGTAAAGGGTTGGAAGAGAGTTGGCTGAGTGAGGGAGTGAAGTGGCGTAGATGGAAGATGATGGGACATATACCAACACGGTCTCACAGCAGTTCGTGAATTGGTCACTTTATTTTTAATCTATTGATTTGTGTACACGGACACGATTATCTCGTTTATTTTGTGTTGCTGAGAACATAATGTTTTAATGCTGGTCAGCGCGTAAAGGGAAGCATCTATAAGGAGGTTGGGTTTCGGGGTTTCGGAAAAGAAGAACGGGGAAACGACACGCTACACACCGGGACACGAGCCGCGGTGTCTGGCCGACGCACCACAACAACAGGACGGTTGGGTTTAGGAAAAGAAGAACGGGGAAAGGACACGTCACACACCGGGACACGAGAACAGTGAAAGGACCATCCCATCATGGATCATTTACCGACGTGTGGCGTACACGTCGGGATATAATCCGGAGTCTCCGGGGTGAAAGTCCTGTGTTGTTTGACCTGTCCACCACCCCAACCAACCTCCCAATGCGGACTTTCGGCATTTCATACTACTCACTACCGTAGTCGTGCTGTGATCACGAAACATGCTTCCCATTTAAATACATTACTTTAAAAATCCTCATCACCAACACGAAAATAATGAGAAAAACGTGTCCTTGTACATGATTCCATAGATTAAATAACGTCACCATTTCACAAACTGACGTGAGGACCAAAACAACAACTGCAACATAAGAATGATCTGGTTGCCAGAAGGAAAAATGAAGAAGAGGAAGACCAAAGAATACCTGGCGGCGAACAGCCAACCCTTTCCAGTATCTCATCAGTACTGACATGGGCTGCTGTCGAATAGTAACAAAATGATGTCCTATGTCTTTCCTGAGCCACTTTTCCTTTACACAGATGCATGTTTTTACCATGTGTGCCAGTATGAATACTGTGTGAGAATGCGTGCGTTTATGTTGATGTGTGTGGTCAGCTGTGTGTGGTGTATTTGGCCTGCTGTTTTAGCCTACTCTCCTGCAAATATGAGCTACTGTATGAAAGCTGCAGTAATGATTGTGTAAACCCAGCTTGTTGGCTGGTATTTCAAATATGTTCGGTGGGATAATCAGAGTTTTATGGCGCTGTTGTATCGATAACTTGCATAAAAAAAACATAAAGCCTATGAGCGTCAAGGGAAACTCTAAATTTCAGCGCACCCTCGCTGAAACGTCAAGCAACCCCATAGCACCAGCAAAAGTCTCTGGCGCCGCCACTGCACAGATGGTAGACATCATGAGGTCAAAGGGAGATGTCAGGGAGAATTCATAAGGACTTAGGAAAAGACAAACGCGGTGCAAGGACAACGCGCATGCACTAACACTTGGCAACGTAATCATGCGACGGCATGAATGAATGTGGGTAAAATGCTACATGCGGGAAAACCATTGAAAACACATGTGAAAATCATGAATTGCCTGATATCGGCCTCATAGTCAATAATGGACTGCCTCTCCTCCTGCCGTAACAGATTACATTGAACACTGTCAGACTTGTGTGAACATGTGGGATCGAGCGGAGTGCAGCTGTCAAACGCGCGAACAGATTTGAACACTGTTCCTTCTTGTTGTTCACTCCTGTGCCCTCTCTCTTCACAGCAGCGGTTATTGTGCACTGTGCTGTGGACGGAGAGCAGTGAGCAAATACACTCCGTTTGTCTCAAGCCATTTGCATTTCTTTACTTGACTTGTTGATGCGCTGAAGGGGCAGAAATACACAACACACAAAATATACAAAACAAAAAACAATGTTACAATGTAACCCAGTGACCGGAAAGATTAGTAACACTATGATACGTTCCCCTTGGCTCTGATTGGCTGGCATTCATCCATTCAAATCCTGTCTGTGGATACCTCAAACATCCATCCATCCAAAGTTTTAATGTACTGTATCTGCCAAGTTGCTAAATGTCAACACTGAACATATCTGCAAAACAATTCATTATCATCATTCGTTATTTATTTTTAAATTAAATGTGGGGCATATACTGGCAACTCCAAACACTTGTTAAGATTAGGGAAATATTGTTGACTTTTTCAATATTTAACCAAGACGTATTTTATCTATATTTGAATACAAGAATATATTATAATTGTACATTTTTCAGTGACATTTTTTTTTCAATATCTAACCAAAACCATGATCTTTCCCTACCCTCAAAGTTCTTTTCACCACATGTAGGACGCAGGACTCCAATCTCGGAACCTGTCAAATTCGTAATCTTTTCCTTTCTCTGCTTTCTGTGTCAGCTGTCAATTCAGTGTTAGATCAATGTGACCGCCTCCAGTTTTTATCCAACCAAGGAGCCAACAGGTCCTTTCAGTGAGTTCTAACTTTCATTCTTCAATTCTTCCTGTGGTAGCACACTATATTAATTGAATTAATGTAAACCCTGTACGCCCTTCTTTCTGTTAGTCTCTCCTAAACATCAGCATATTAGCATTATCATTGTTAGCATGCTGATGTTGGCTTTTAAAAGCAGCTGTACAAACTCACACAGGGTTGATGCTAGAATGGATGGTCGGCGAAGGCATGACCCCCCTCTGATTGGTTGATCAGTTAGTTGGGTTTAGGCATGAAGAGTGAGATTGGTTTCTGTGAGGTTATGGTAAAAATCTCAGGGTAAGCCAATCAGAGGCAGAGTAGGGTGGGTCAGGCCTTCGCCTGTCCCTCCGGACCATCCATTGTAGCATCAACTCTCACAGAGCCATTACCATGACTGTTATTATTTATAGAGAGCAGGCTAAAGCTTGATTTATGGTTGTGCGGAGGCTCCACGCAGAGCTTTCGCCGTAGCCTAAATAAGTGGCATGCAATTTATACTTGTGCATGAAAATAGCAGGGCCGGCACATGTGTGTGCATGGGGAGTGTGTGGTATACAGAGATGGGAAGTAACGAAGTACAATTACTTTGTTACTTTTATTTTATTTTTCATTTTATTATTTCAGGACAATGCACATTTGATGAACATGTACAACAGTACACGTACAAATGCCAGATTGTAGCCCAAGGGCTAATTTCCATCTGTAGTCCATCCAGTTACTGTACTCAAGTAGATTTTTACTTTACTATTTATTTTTGTGCTGACTTTTTACTTTTACTCCTTACATTTTTAACACAAATATTGGTACTTTCTACTCCTTACATTTTTAAAAATTGGCTCGTTACTTTAGTTTCAAATAATTTCAGTGGAGTTGCCATTATTATTTTTCGCGTCATCACTATGGAATTCAATCTAATTGGATGGGAATATTCGTTGCACTTGACGCACCACTACAAGACGACTCGACAGATTCGGCGGCATTCATTGGCGGTAAATCATTGCGGCTTGATGGCGGTAACGTTAGCACACAGTAGTATGGATGGCGACATGATTGAAAATGAAGAAAACGGAGATCCCAGAGATTCGACAGACAAGCAGCAAGATATTCAAAGCTACTTTTACTTTAATACTTTAAGTAAATTTTCAAGCCTGTACTGTTACTTTTACTTGAGTAAAGAAGTTAAATTAGTACTTCTACTTTACCAGAGTATTTTTTAGAAGAAGAAGTAAGTATCTGTACTTCTACTTGAGTACGGAAAGTGAGTACTTTTGCCATCTCTGGTGGTATAGCGATGATTAGCCTCGGCGCGTGTACCAAAGTCATAATGAGAGAAACAAAGTTTCTCCCCTGAGATTTCTGACCACAATGGAAAATATGTAACAGGAAAAGTTAACCCTCTCATTGATTTCATGTTGTTTATGGAGAAGGACAACCCGGAAAAAAGTCGGGAAATGCAACGCTACCAAGCCTCGGCCGTGCGACGTGCTTCGCGCAACGCGTAGTTACATTTTTTGAGAGGTGCACGTCAGGCTACGGTGTAGGGGCCATATCTCCATGTACCTACGTACAAAGCCACGGCATCGATTTAACGCAGAAACATAAATCGGCCTTTAGTTTGTTTAGAATTTGAAGTTGCTTTGAAAAAAAAAACTAAATGTGAGGACATCAATGACCATTTCATTGGAATTTTTGAAGCGTAGAAAACGTAGAAACAAGATAATTTTGTCAGAATGATTGATGCAAATGTATTATGTCTTATTGACCAACAATAAATGCATGCAGCTTTACAGTGGTACTTTAAGGCCCTGCACACCCACATAGGTGATTGAACTTATTCTGGCTGATTAAACATCTGCTCACTTGAGTGCTAAGTAAATCAAAATCAGAGTTTCAGACTGATGCCAATCAGAGCGCAATGTTTATATGACCACACAGTCCTCGGAAGACATCTAACCAGGCAAATAGTTCACAGGCTTAGTTGCATAATTATACTTTCTTATTATAGTGTATAGAATTGCACACTGTCTTTGTTCTATCACTCCTGTGCTGTCCAGCAACAATATACATGGCTGGACTTTCAGTCCCCAAGCCTAATTGAAAAACATAATATAGGTTTTTGCTCCTGTTTGCTAATTTGCTGAATGTGTCCTATCACATAAAAAAAATAGAAGAGAGCAGTCTACTGCATCATGTAATAGCTTAGATGAACACAAGTGCAAAAGTGCACATCCAATATCTCCTTCACACACAAGTAAACACTCCATCACTCCCCTGGTGCCAAAAGAAGCCTTAAAACACAGAAGGGGTCAGACATCTGAAGGTCTCATTGTTAAAAATGTTCATGCCTGAGGGAAGAACATCTAATTAAATCTAATTGTTTCTTTGGGGGTCCTCCTGATACTGGCCAAATCCACCAAGGTACATTGTGAAATATCTTCCCAACTGACAAAGAGATCAGTGAATATAGATATATTCTTTCACAATTGTGGGCGGAGCTACAAAACGATAGACAAAATGTATAGAAGATCAGTACATTATGGTAAAAATAGATCAGTGGTGGAAGAAGGATTCAGATCCTTAAGTGAAAGTTCTAATACCACACTGTGAAAATACTCAGCTACAAGTAAAGGTCCTGCATTGAAAATGTTACTTTTGTAAAAGTATGTAAGTATCATCACGGAAATGTACTTAAAGTATTAAAAGTATAAGTACTCAATGCAGAAAAAATCCTCATACTTAAGAAATCGGCTAATCATTTTGGCTGCACTTGTAGGTCTATAGATTGTTGGGTAGTTCAATTTATAATAAAACATTGTATATCTTAATTCGTAAAATAACTAGTAACTAAAGCTGTCAGATGAATGTAGTGGAGTAAAATGTACAATATTTCTCTCTGAAATGTAACGGAGTAGAAGTAGAAAGTGGTATGAAAAGAAAATTCAAATTTATACTTAAGTACAGTACTTCAGTAAATGTACTTAGTTACATGTACTTAGTTAGGCTGAAATAGATTTGTTTGTTTATTGATCCATCACTAAATCCACAAACAGCAGGCTTTGCTCTGGTTTGTGAAGGATTACTCAAACTTAATCTGACAGTATGACTGACCTAAGTAGCTTGTTTGTAATAGCCCGTGTGCCAGTTGACAGAAGCAAATACAACCATAAATCAGAAAAAAATAAAGGATATTTATTCAGTGGCAGCTTCATAGATAATGAATAATGTAGTAACCTTGTTAAGGCATGAGAATATGGACTTCACACTAAAATAATATGTAAATTTAGCATTGTTGGAGGAATGAGCCATATGGTAATTTGTTTTTCAGTGCAATAATTTTGCAAAATGAAAAAAAGCATAGGTTAAAGGATAACTCCTAGGGAAGAGGATTAGGGCAAGATGTGAAAAATGTTAGTCAAGTTTTGTGTTTGAAGTCAGAATTCTGAGAAGAAAAGACAGGTTCCGTCCAAAATTGCATACTATGCACTACATGCTCAATATGTATACTATCGATCAACGTACTTTTGTGTAAATAAACAGCAGTGTGCATCTTTTCAGACGCACTAAGTTGTAATTTTCAACGTCACTTCCTGAGAGCCTCCTTGTCAGTTTGACACACATAACCATGGTAACTTCTGCCGACCTCCACTCCAGCGGCATCGCCAGATGATGCTTCAATTACTGGAAAAGGTAAGCAACTAGTCCAAAAGTCGCAGATGACAAAAATCTCAGATTTTTAAGATATAGAAATGTAAATCAAAGCGTTTTTGACATTACAGAGCTGCCTTGGTTGTTGTTCGTTTTTCTCGGTTTCAAGCGTTGTTGTTACTACCGCATTGCATTGTGGGATACTTATGCCAGCGTAGTGTCCAGTGTCTGCATACTGTAATATTTCACTGGAAATAATATAGCAATTCATGTACTTTCAGTTTCATACTAAGATTTCGGACGCACAAAAAAATCTCACACACTGTATCAGCCTACTAAATAGCATGTTCCTATGGAATTTCGGACACAAAAACAGAATTTCAATCATCTCACAATTCTGAGAAAAAAGTTGGAATTCTGAGAATTATAATTTGAAATTCAGTCAGACGAGAACAACGACTTTTCGTACTTCCGTTCTAACTTCCAACTTTTAGCTTTTTTGTAGATAGATATATAATTTGTTTCATCTAAATATGAATGTGGATAACGTTAGTGATAACGAGATGCTTGCTACAGTTGCATTTCCAGGGATGAATTGGCAAAAACACGTATTATTTCTCTGAATCACAGGCTGGGCTCTCTCTCTCTCTCTCTCTCTCTTCAGTCTCTCTCTATCTCGTTTGACCATAACGGTAACGTGCTTTCGGGCGGTCGTTGAGGCTCTGTCTAAAACTCCATTTCGACATTCCCAAGGATTATGGATTATTTTATTTCTATAGTTTATGGCTGACTTTACCATCTGACTTCGCTATTGACTGTTGAAACAGGTGACGTCTCTGCTGCAACTTTTTCGTGCAACGTTCTAAAACGGTTTTGTCTCATCGCAAATCTTTGGTCTGAACTGGGCTTTACAGTTAATAAAACCATAACGTATTTTGTTTCTACACTTAAATGTAAAAGGTGCGATTTATGGGGGTGGAAGATCCGAAGTCGCTGAGAGACACCTTTGATAGAGATGTGCTAAATAACGGAATGTAATGTCATGATTAATTTAGCTTAATTGCTTTTGCTGTTGAGTAATTGTACTCTATCAATGCCAAATATGTAATGAGTAATTGCTTCAATTTTTCAAATAACTTGCCCAATGCTGCAAATGGGCACATCCTTCATACTCCATACCCCCAGGGATGTATTGACGCACACATTAAGTTAGGGACGTTATTCAGGCTTGCATCAATAAATTAATAATGCACAAATTGGAGTATGCCGATATTTTTCCAATCATTACACACTGAATCTGATCTCCTGCACCTCCAAAAATCCTTTATTTTGTGAGCAGTGATGTTTATGTTGTATATCATTCTCTACAAAGAGCCATGTAGGACATGTTACAACTGTTTTCAAAGGCTGACTATAACTCCTCATGAATTCGAATCTTGATGTCAAAGTAGGTGGATCTCAAATCAAAATTTGTTCAGTAAGCATTTTAATGATAAACTCCAGTCATCATCAATTAGATAGCCTCCTCCTTTTCTTTTAAAAGTGTTGCACTCCCTGTTGTGGTGTTTTGACAGTTTTGTAATGGATGAGGAGACCAGGCAGGCTGCGGAGAAAAAGCTTTCCCCAAGAGGGAACTGATGTCCTTGGATGCAGATGGCGTGTCGCCAAGGGCAGATGATGTTCTTTTTTAGTTGAATTCATATTTCCACAGGCACGGAATTTCCTGTCGTGTTTTGCCATTTTTGTCATTTCCCTCCAATTTGTTTCACTTGAGTAATTAAAAAGGTTACATTCACTTAATCCCTGGCAAAATAAACAGACAATAAAGGCACATCAGCAAATAATATAAGGAAAGCCTATATCCTGTTTAAACCACTTACACAATTTCATTTATTTATTATTTCCCACTTCATGACCACAGTGTGAGCTGTATGATATTTTGTGTCCAGTTCATCTTTAGTCTGGATCAAGGACTTTGCTGGAACCTCTGGCGCCGGATGTTCCGCTGTAAGTCCCTCGCCTTGTAGTCTAAATCCACGATGTTCCACTTCCGGGATTGCTCTCGGAATTCCTCCAGATGTCACTCTTTTCCGTTGTCCAATTTCGGATGACCCGATACCTTACGCTTTCATTGTGTTGTAATTCTAAACTCCGGTGAGTTTGTGAGGACTATGGTTAACTGCTCCTCAGATCTCTGCAGGGTAAATCCAGACAGCTAGCTAGACTATCTGTCCAATCTGAGTTTTCTGTTGCACGACTAAAACTACTTTTGAACGTAAACGTTCCACCAAAAATAGGTTCCTTCCCGAGTCATATTCCTGTTTGTTCTGACATCATTTTTTTCTTCCATTTCCTGCACTGTTGAGTTTCTTGCATTGTTTCTTACATCTTTGTCTCTGAGCGACAGGCTGTTCAGTATGTGTGAGTGCTCTCCCACTTCACTATCAACCTAATCCACCGTTTCCCTTTGATCATCCAGCACTTTGTTCTTATGAGGGAAATTGACACCACATTTAGGTACCCATTGGTGCCTTTTCTTTCTTGCACTGAAGCAGACATACATGTGTGATGTGTGTTACTAAAAAATACAAGGCATCTTTTAGTTTTATAAGGATGCAGCTTTCATGTAAGACAGCAGTTTCATTCTCTTTGTCTCCTTGTTGCATATCAATTGTTCTAGCTCTTCCATTCAGCGGACATATTGTTCTTATGTTCTTCCGTTAACAAAGACAGGAAACTTTGTTTCTCTTCCTTCCTTATTTCAATAACAGAATATGCTCCTTTCTCCCAGTCACTGATGCCCAATTAGGGGTTCCTTACACATCCCTAAGTGCCTTACAAGATCCACAGGGTCTTCTAACGTAGAGGCGGTATCATAGCCCCGAGCCAGTTCAATTTGTCACAACATAGCAAGGTCCGTTTGTGATGACACTTCCTCTCCACAATCAGTTTGTTCAACAAATGGTCGACATCTAAAACCCAAAAGCGATTGCTGTTTTTTAACAAACACTTAGTCTCTCTTTCCTAGTGTCTCTTTCCTCCTAGTCTATATCCACGACGTTCCACTTCTGGGATTGTTCAGGTGCTGCCGAAAATTCCGCCGGATGTCTTTCAGATCGGCCGGATGTCCGTTACCTTCCGCTTTCTTTGTGCTGGCATTTTAAACTCCTGTCAATTTCAAATCAAACGACTATGGTTAACTGCTCCTCAGATCTCTGCAAGGTAATTCCAGACAGCTAGACTCTCTGTCCAATCTGAGTTTTCTGTTGCACGACTAAACCAACTTTTGAATGTACACGTTCCACCAAAACAAGTTCCTTCCCAAGGCTATTTTGCAGCGGCACCGTGGCTCTGTTCGGCGCTTGGCACCGCCCAAGACGATTGTGATTGGTTTAAAGAAACGCCAATAAACCAGAGCACATTTTTCTCCCATCCCGGAATGCTGTGTGGACTAGCCAGACCCTCCTCTGCAGCGTTGTGAGAAAGATCTGGCAATGATAGACTACTTTCCTCCTATTGCCTGTCATTCTGTAATTTGTTAAAGGATTCATTCCCACCGTTAAATAAATCCCATAACCTCATAACTCATGACCTGTGGATTACGACATTTTACATTTTTAACTATGGCTCAGTTGTGGTTTTATCAGATCAAATTTCTTCCATTCTCTAGCTATGGGCAGCCATGTCAAAACGTCACAACTTGGAAAATGTATGTTACATCTAGAATCCCTATTTACCAGACTTGTTTATAATACTTGGTAGGGCATTCTAGTGCATTTTCTGCTCAAACACAAACGGAACATAATCCAAGCCCAGGGAGCCAAAAGTTGCCAAAAATCATCTCCACGATATTACAATCCTGTCTGTAAATGTAGTTCAGTCAGACAACTCACGTTTAAAGTGTTTATAATAACAGCAGAATATTCTGTTTTGGCGGCCAGACTCTGACCTCATCCCTTCCCGCACATTGGGTTTACATGAGATATTGGGGAGTGATGATAAATTAGCTTCCCCCCCCCTGGATGCTGGGGTAGTGGTGGGGCTTAAAGAGCAGGCAGCAATACGGGTGAAGGGCCGTTAGATGACATAGTATGTAACAGTAGCGAGTAGTATGAAAGACCGAAAATCCGTGTAAGGAGGTTGGTTGGGGTGGTGGATGGGTCAAACAACACAGGACTTTCACCCAGGAGACCTGGGTTTGTGTCCCGTTCTTGTCCCATGTGTCACTGAAATTTCCATTTGTGTAACCCCACCAACGATCCTACCCACGAACTGTCCCGTTCTTGTGCCGCATGTCAGTTAAACGTACGTCCCGACCCAGAGCGTCAAAAAGTGACGCCAAGAGTCCCGACCAAGCATGTCTAAATATGACGCCAAAGGGCTAAAGGCGAGTCCAGAGAGCGTTAAATAGTGACGACAAGAAACTTTTTGTGTCAGTAACAAATGCAAAAGGCACCTGATCAAACGTTGATTGCGATGGGAGTGAAAATGTGTTGATATACCTAATTTCTTGATTCACCATCTTCCTGAAGAGCCAGGGTCTGGACAGTTTGTTCCTGATCAATGCACACATGAGTTTTAAATGGGGGAAGTAAATTTCCTAGAATATTTCTGTAAAATGATATTAATATTAATTTGCCTTACCATTCTATTACTGCTTTTATGTCAAAGAGCTGTTGAAAAAGCTGTACTGGAAGCCCCGAGTAAATAGCAGCTCCAGCATCTAACAGCTATGGTCCAAACCCTACAGGCAGGAAGGGTGAGGAGGCTGCACTTCCCACCTGAGGAGGAGGACATGGAATTTCAGCTTCCTCTTCAGTCACTAAAGACTTGGATGAGCTTGAGGAGAAGCTAAGAAACACCTCCACAAAAAAATAAGCTGGTGATTGATTCAATATATATAGAGCAACAGCCTATTACATAACCTCTCTCATGTGTATATCACTTTCTGTATACAAAATTAAATAAACCCGTAATTCACCCATGTATATGTGAAAATATGCTACCTGCATAAATGCTAAAAGTATTGATTATTTAAATGAAGTTTGGTGAGTTTGGTGATGGCCATTTCTGAGCTATTTTTGCTAAACAAAAATGTCTATCTCTGTAGGGATACTTTTCATAATGTTGTCAGACACTTATATAACAATCTGAGCCTGTCAGTGGCAAAAAAAAGAACTTTTAGTGGACAGAAATTGAAAATGCTCAATATTGGACCAATTTCAAATATTTTAGTTTTTAAGACACCAACGTATGGGAAAAATATTGAGCCCATTGAAAAAAAAAAACGAAATTACCCTTTAAGAGAGAAGTTAAGGATTCCAGGGTCAAAGAGATTTTAAAGATAAAGATAAAGATTCATTTAATGTACAATTCTGCTCTCTAGTGGGTATTTGATCAAATGGCTGGTAAACTGGACAGAGCTTGTGTTGTGTCGATGCTGTTATAATTGGTATTTAACCAATAATTCCAAATATTCTCAAATAAATTATGAATGTGCATGGGTCACCAAAAATGTTGGCAATATGCTGCCAGCTGTAGTGCCAACCCTAGAAAGAAAACTTAATACAAATTGAAACAAGTAACACATAAAATGGAATGATGGAAGATAGACTCCGTAGTCTGTACAGCCAGTGTCACAGAAGTGAAGGGAGTCAGTGTTGGAATTTCCTCTGAAAAGTGGAGTGTTACAAAAGTGTTTTACTTGTAAATTGTGAAGGCACTAAGTCACTTTGAAAAGAAGCAAATAAGAAGAAAATAAATGTAGTGTAGTCATGGGTGTTCACACACTACATGTTGTTGGCCAAATGGCTTGCATTTGATTACTGTGTAGACCCTGCCATGTGTGGTTTCTGCTGCAATTTTTTCCCTGTTTGCAGAGCAAGGTGTTTGTTTTTGCTTTTGGTTGTAGTATATAATCAACTTTATTCAAGACACAAAGGTCCATAGAGGCAACACAATACCGATATATATATATATAAAACAATACAAAACATTTAAGAATGGTGCCGATGAGGCATCATTTATAAAACATATACAGACTTTGAGTCCAATGTTTCCAAAAGCAAGATGTGTACCTTGTGTCAATCTTAAAATCATCAACTATGGACACAATGATCATATTCTTAGACCCTGTCAGTCCGCACATGAATCTATACATTTATTTATTTGAAAGAAAAAGGGGAGAATACATATTAATGAACATTTTCACAAATGTAAATATGCCAGATAGCCTTAGGCTAATTTCCATCTGCAGACTCCCTGGCAGGTTGGTGTTACACACAAATTAATGAATACATACAAAGAAACTATATGCATACTATATACAAAGGGACAAAGACAAGAACAGTGATCAGTGATGTTAAAACAAACAACAACAACAAGAGTGGACAACAAGGGACATATAGAAAACAGGCAAGCATCGACTATAATGAACAAACCACAAAATTTAAACATAACATTTCTTAAAACAGCGTTAAAAGTGGGCACATTGTTAGACACATTTCACTGGCACTACTCCACCCAGGAATTTTAAGCACAATTCTCAGTGCATCATTGTAAGCCACTTGAAGTTTTTTCATTTTCGACTCACTAAAATTACACCACAGGTGGGCAGTATACAGTGGAGTGTAATAGGTTTTGAAGAGTGAGATTTTTTTTTTTTTTACAGCTGTATTATCTTACTGTGACAACTAGAGGGCACTCAAACTCTTTACCAGCAGCATGTCTGAACGTAACTGCTTCTATTCAGCCCAGGACGCAGTCAGTTACCAACAATACAAACACCACCCATGGTCGGCTGATTGCTGTTATGACGGTGGTGATGATGATGTTAAATGTCTCAGCTTTGAATATGTCAAAATATCCTGGATGTACAGGCACAGTTGATAGATTTGGGGGATGAGGGACAGGAGCCTGAGGACTAATCAACTCTGCTGTGTGGGGCCAGGCAAATTAAGAAAACAGTCCCGTGCAGGGCTCTACTGGGAAGGGACAATCGAGTGAGATTGAGCTTCAACTCTTCTTTGCTTGGGATGGGAAAGAGAGAGAGACACGTCTGGCAGAGATCTGCGCTCTGACTGCACTTTTCTAATTTTGAAATTGGGTTGTTCAGTGTTGAGTGTAGCATGGCAGGTTCATGTACAAATGTAACTTCAGACCGGGAAACAAACAACAACCATAACACCTTAGAACCTTTTTTTCCACTTTGGGTGTTGTTATGGAAAAACTCAGGAGCAGCACAACTCATTTCACAGACTGTACGTGAAGAAGGTTCGGGAGACTTATGAGCGATGTGTTATTGTGCTCTGCCATACCAACTCTCTGAATTTCCTTTCTTCCTGAAGGTGTATTTATACCCCAGTAAACAAAGATATATCAGTCGCCTAAACACAGATGCTAAAGCCTAGTTAAACCTATCTTTCTCTCTGGGAAGTGTGCTAAAGTGTGGCTGGCCCACTAGTAGGTGCCTCTGCAAAATAGCCTCTGGAAGGAACTTGTTTTGGTGGAACATGTGTACGTTCAGAAATTGTTTTAGTCATGCAACAGAAAACTCTGATTGGACAGACGGTCTAGCTAGAATACATAATGAACACGGGAGTCAAGGGTTGGGATCTCAGTTGAGTTGTTAAGTCATGCTGAAAATCCAATTAAACAGGACATTGTTCAAATGATGATCCTCATGGGTTATTAGTTTCCCCACACCATTCACACAGAATGACACAAACACACTTACGATATAAAGACAATCAATACAATTCACTTATCGCACCACCCTCCTATCCTGCCACTTTGCATATCTTATAGAAAATGTAACCTGACAGTTACCGATACACAAACAAGCTGTCACAGTGAATACGTTTACATGCACACCAATATTCCACTATTATTCCGAATATGACAATATTCCGAATTTGAGACATGTCATGTAAACAGCATATTCCGGTAGGATATTCCGAATAAGGCCTTTTTTCTGAATATAGCATTTTCTGATTAAGATATGTGGGTTATTCTGGTATTATTCGGGTTTTAGAAGCATTGTTTGTACATGTATACGGTGCATTTGGAATATGTAAACAGTTAAGTCGGAATGTCGTCTTTTTTGGAATTCGGGCAAAAACCAGAATATTACGTGCATGTAAACGTAATCAGTGTATCTTCCAGAGACAGTTCACATACACAGGTTTTAATTACCGTAGCTCTCCTAATGGCAGCTGTTTCCGCTTCATTAAAAGGTGTGTGGGATGTGTAGGATTGCTTTGGCCCACCTCTAATGCTTTGGTCCATCTCTCACATTTAGTTTAGTTTATTGGTTTACACATATACTACAGATGGAGAGATGCAACAAAAACCTGAGGGGCTTAATCTGGACACTCTCCAATGCATACTCCAATTAAAATAAATCAACAGACTAAATATGAATGGAGTTCATTATAGAATTAATAAACAAAACAAAAAAAAAGGCCACACCCCCACTCTCCACCTTGCCCCCCCCCCCCTCTCCTCCTCAATAGCTACAGACACAGAAATGGCACATCCTAAGGAAAGCTCATTGTGGGACTGGCTCTAGTGGCTGTAATTCTGCACCAAGGCTGAATTCCTGGAAAGAGACTTCAGATACAGTATTAGGGGACCACTAAGGTCTATATAAAAGAGACTTCAGATACAGTATTAGGGGACCACTAAGGTCTATATAAAAGAGACTTCAGATACAGTATTAGGGAACCACTAAGGTCTATATAAAAGAGACTTCAGATACAGTATTAGGGGACCACTAAGGTCTATATAAAAGAGACTTCAGATACAGTATTAGGGCACCACTAAGGTCTATATAAAAGAGACTTCAGATACAGTATTTGGGGACCACTAAGGTCTATATAAAAGAGACATCAGATACAGTATTAGGGGACCACTAAGATCTATATAAAAGAGACTTCAGATACAGTATTAGGGGACCACTAAGGTCTATATAAAAGAGACTTCAGATACAGTATTAGGGGACCACTAAGGCCTATATAAAAGAGACTTCAGATACAGTATTAGGGGACCACTAAGGCCTATATAAAAGAGACTTCAGATACAGTATTAGGGGACCACTAAGGCCTATATAAAAGAGACTTCAGATACAGTATTAGAGGACCACTAAGGCCTATATAAAAGAGACTTCAGATACAGTATTAGGGGACCACTAAGGTCTATATAAAAGAGACTTCAGATACAGTATTAGGGGACCACTAAGGTCTATATAAAAGCATCCAAAGAGCACCATGTCATAGGACCTTTAATGGTGGCATCACATTTAAACATAAATTTATTTCCCATGTCATTTTTTAGTCAACCTTGCACTCTTTACTTCCACCTGCCTATTATGCAGATGAGAAATGTAATTTGGGCAACATTGTGTTTCCTACAAAACATATTTGCTTATGCAAATAAGCATATAAGCATATTGCATATGAATAATATTATAAGGAAACACCGGCGCCTATCTGGTTAGAGGTAATACAGACAGACAGCCAAATGAAAGAGAAACAAATTAAAAAAAGCCAACCGGTAAGTTGGTATCCTGGCATCCAACCCTACAGACATGTGAGGAAATACATATCCAGGCCTTTAGGCAGTCTCACAGACACACAGGTACTTAAATAAACATATACAGATTCTGGCTATCAGACTGACAGGTGAATAAAAAGAAAGATAGCGAGAAAGAAAGGTGGGTAAACAGGCATTCGGGCAATCAGACGGATGTTGAGCTGATCAGGCTGCAGAAATATTGGTATTGATTTCCTCTCTTCTATCCACCCTGTAAAAAGCATCAAAGGTTCAGCCCAAGTCAGAGAGGACAGAATACAGAAACGCAATATTTGTTTGGCCTTTTTCTCCCCATCCCACTCTCTAAAAACACCCCAAGTTCCTCCATGACAACCCGCAGCTTGTCATTGCATCAGCCTATTTCTGGATTTTGTCTGCTTGGAAATACATGCAGTGGAAGAGAGCAAAAACACAGTTGCAAGCCAATTAACTGGTGTTTCATTTGATGTAAGCATTCAAAAGATACTGACCAAGGTTAAGGCCAGGAAAAGATGGTGGTCTAAGTCAAATATATTATTTTTTGTAAGTTTTAGTTTAGTTTAAAGTAAACACTGACTTGCTGACACTGGCATAAGGCAGGACAGGTTGACTTTTTCAACATTCGATCAAAACCACAATGTTTCCCTCCCATTAAAACTGTACAAATCAATATCTTATACAAACAATGGATCAAATGACCATGTATAATGTATAAGGAGTTGCTAGTAGCAACTAATCCACGGAAAATGATCACACAATTCTGCAGGTACAATTTAACTCTTTGGAGCGTTTTAATCTTTAGCTTGAGGTTTTGGTTTTCTGGGGCCCGTTTCACAAAAGCAATTTGCGATCTCTCTCCTTCATTTTCTCATCCAAATGTGGAATGTAATATTTAATGTACGTTTTAAAAATGTGGACCCCAGGAATGGGGGTCCTATAATAAGCAATATTATATGGATATGGATATAGACTATGCGTTGTCAGACATTAATATGGACGGAGATTAGTTCTGCTACTGGAGATAACACTCTTGTGTGAACAGAGATAATTTTTGTCTCAAAACGCCATTTAAAGAAATGTAAACGTAGTGTAGATGTAGGTTGCAAAGTGTGATTATTATCAGACAAAGAATTGCGTTTGCCTAGATAGTAAAGAGATTTGTAACCATTTTCTTGACCACTGCACTTCATGTGTTGCATCTACAATAAAAAAACAAGGACTCTCTTGCATTTTTACTTGTTCTTTTCTCCAGCACAAAAGGAACATCCGGTGCCTTAGAAGAATAACATACAAATGACTGGCTATTTCTACCAAGAGGTCTGGTGTTGCAATTCCTCCACTTTAACATCCTGAATGTCAAAAAAACAATATGTCTTCCTATCACAGAGCCAGGCAGGAGACCAAAGACATCGACAGGGGGGGAGAAGAGGTAAGAGATTGGAGGCAGGCAGATGGATCAATGGTGGGAAAGTTTTGTAGCCGGCAACTCTCCGCTCTCCTTACTCCTTTTTCATCTCGTCCTCCTCACTCGGGCTGTCAGCTTCACTTCCCGGCGCTGCTCCTTCTAATCTGAGTAGGAAGCAGGTGATACAGGCTGATGACACATCTGACTGCATGTGAGGATGAAGAGAGGGAGGGGTGAGGGAGAGGGAGAACGGAGGCAACAAGACAGAAAGTGAGATGCAGTTCAAGACCAGTACACCAGACTTCTATTGAAATTGTAATTGGCAATTGGTGTGAAGGATTAACACGTAATAGAAACCCCACACCATTATAAAGTCACCAGTAGTGAAATGATACGATGCAAAAAATCTTACTTAGTAAGTAATTTTCTCATTAAGTCATTTTTTGTCTTGAGTCCTGAGACAGATATAATTCTTCTCATCTAACTCTTGGCAAGAAAGTGAATAAGTGACGACCTTTAACGCTGCCTCGATTTTTTTGTATATTATATGTAAAGTCACTTTATTATACCATCAACTGATTATGGTCCTAGTCTATAGTGTTAATTGCAATGACAGTTCATTGCCTAATCCTAATTGAGTAATTTGGTCATCAAGAATTATCTGTGAATTGTCTTGTACTCCACGACCCTCCAAAGTACATGACAGTAGCTATGTTTCCATCCACTTGTCAATTGAATTAGCTGAAGTTCGCTAAAAACATCCATGCAGTAAAGCCGGTGAAAGTGTATTTCCATCTAACGGCTTTAAAGCAAATAAAAACTTGTGCGTAGTGATGTCACATGCTGTTTTGCGATCAAATTGGTATATTGAATTGATTTGAGACTTCTTTAAGGTGTTTCCATTCATTTGTGCACTGAAGCGCTCAACATTCAAGCACACATCTGCGAACAAAGTTTTGCTAGCCAAAATGGATCGTGCCGTCTACCTACAAATGATTCATATTGTTGTTGTAATAGTACTTATGTGCCAGCTGATAGCAACATATCAAGCTATCATAAGACAACAACGACACTATAAAAACCCAAATGCCAGACGATTTTTGCTATCTAAAATACTTATTTCGTCCACTTATATCTGTCTTTGTTGACACCCTCCATGTCTGCAAAGAAAGCAGAAGTACACGGCAGAAATTAATAATAAAACGTTTTATGGCGGGTTGCAACCTTAAAAAGGACCTAAAACGTAATCGCTATTCATTATTTATTTGGCAAATAACGTTTCCATCAGCGTTTATCGCATAAGCCAATCAAATTTTACTATTTCCGTAAGGCATTCTTCATTCTATATTACTTAATTCGCATAAAAATGTGTGGATGGAAACAAGACTACAGTCATGTCCACTCACATCAGGTAACAATCTGTACGGCAACGGTAATTAGGCATTGCTACCAACTGTGTGATTTGTCCTGACTGACATAGTTGACGCTGGAAATAAAAGATATTTCATACGGTTCCTGCCAGCCATCCAAAACTCATAAAACCATATTTATACACACCAGTCTTGTTTTTTAGTGACGCCACCAGTGCAAACAGCTGCATTTAATAAAACTGAGACAAACAAATTGAAAAATATGAACCACATCCAGTGTAAATTGATCTTGAAACAAGCATTCAGCTTTTCCCGCCTTCTACACAAATTGGAAAATCAACCAAAGTAGCAACCCAGCAAGCTGCTATCTCAGAAAGAAGTTACCAACAATATAGAGAATGACTTCCCCTCAGACAAAAAGTAAAAGATGAAATAAGACACACCTAGACTAACAAACAACCCCATGACATTCTTTCACTAAGCAGACAGTTTACTGCCAATTCTGTCTGGATGATAAGTTGGGTCCAATATTTTGGCTTTGACAGTTTAATTTACCAACGGGGTTGTTTTTTTCCCTAAGATTATTCCGTCCTCTGTGTGATAGTCAAAACACTGCTCTCTGAATGATTGCTCTGTGAAAAGCCTCGGTATAAATCTCCCCGAAAGAACCCTCTCTGAGCGATTCATTGTGCAGCTGAGGATATGAGCTAGAAATGTACTGTCTCTGAGTCTGATGATGGATTTCTATAACAAAAAAAGGCTGTTATGGAGGAGGCTGCACTCTTATTGATTATCCATATCACTATAAAGTCTTCTGCTGGGGTTAGAAAGGTTACGGATTAAGTAGAAAAAAAACACATGCTATGTTGCCAATACAAGGTAAAATGGTCCTCTCATGAATGTACTTTTCAGATTATTCTTTCTCATTTCTGCCATTCCCCTACGTTTCCACAGAAACGGTTCTTTGCCTAAAAAGATTTAAAAAAGTAAACGGATTCAGTCTTTAAAACCTCACCATTTCCAGAAACATGGGTGGATGGGGTATTCCAGGTGTTTATTTGTATTATTTATCTTACAGTGGTAGATACACATTGTCATAGGTAAATAAACGGCAATGTTGTGTATTGTTTTGTGGGGAGTGTGCCTATGTTCCCACAGCCCTATGTTCCCACATTTCTATGATATCTTTTCAACATTAGCCCCTATGTTCCCACAGTTCTAAGATTTTTGTCCTTAAAATTCGGCCCTATGTTCCCACATTTCCTTTTTCATGAATTTGTATCAGATTTTATCCCCCTTTCTCCCAATTTGGTAGCCAATTACACCCAACCTATTATCCAGTAACAATGGACCAAAGATGGAATGTAACCCTAACCCTAACATAGGGCCTAATTTTAAGGAAAGTCTTAGAAATGTGGGAACATAGGGCTGTGGGAACATATGGCCTAATTTTCAGTGAAAACAAAATTGTTAGAAATGTGGGAACATATGGCTGTGGGAACATAGGGCTGACCCCGTTTTGTATGCCATAGAGTATTCTTTGTCATTAAAAAAAGAATAAGCCATACAGACACAAAGTAGCAATATATATATATATTTTTTTTTTTTATAATGAATTCAAAACTTTACAAAAAGTCAGTAAAGTTAGTTATGCAGTAACTTACAACCGGGTAATTTCAAACAATGTTTAGTCTTTTAAATAAACAAAGCAAAAGTTCTTTTTTTCTCTCATTCTTGCAGTGCACTCAGCAAAAGTGGACATAAAATCTTGCAGTTAGTAATACCTCATTAAATCGGCTGTTTTGGAATGCACCCTGTTGACATCCAAATTAGAATGTCAATTAGCTCAAAGTGTTTCTGGCTTAAGCAGATATGTGGGCTGACATTTCTTAGTCCAGTGAGAACAATCCATGCTGGCCACGTCTGCACCATCTGCAACCAAAAGAGCACCATGGTGATCTGGGCGGACCGGGCAACCAGTATACATTTTGCCTCAGAAATGTGAAAGAAGCCAGCATTTGATCGTCTGTTTATTAGGAATTAAAAAGACAAATACATCTGTTCACACAAACAGTTGGTACACTTTTCAAAGCGGAGGCTGAAGTTAAACAGCAATGCAGATGAGATTTGAGGGACAAACCATTTACACAGGAAGAAAACCAGATGATGAGATGATCTGGTAACTTGGCTATAAAGCGGGAGAAAAACTGTGAGTTGTCCCAGTTGGGACCATAGACATTAGCTAAAACAATTTGTGAACCAAAACGTTTACCAGCAACAAGTATGTATCCGGGATGTCTCAACACATGCTCCAAAGCCTCGGCACAGAACATAACATCACTACTAGTTGTCCGTGCCTGTTCCATATGTAGGCCCCCTAATCAAGTTCCTGCTGATGTCTTCACTTTTTTAGATGTGCTTGTGTGGTTCACACTGGTGGTTGTGTCACACTCAAATTTTGTGATTCTTAGCACAGCAGCTTCCCTCATTGCATTGCAATAGTCTATATCCACGACGTTCCACTTCCAAGATTGCTCTGGTGCCGCCGGAAATTCCGACGGATGTCCCTCTTTTCGGAGGGATGTCCGTTACCTTCCGCTTTCTTTGTGTTAGCATTCTAACCTCCGGTGGATTTCTGAGGACTATGGTTAACTGCTCCTCAGATCTCTGCAGGGTGAATCCAGACAGCTAGCTAGACTCTGTCAAATCTGAGTTTTCTCTCGCACGACTAAAACTACTTTTGAACGTACACACGTTCCACCAAAACAATTTCCTTCCCGAAGCTATTTTCCAGCGGCGCTGTGGCTCTTTGTGGAACTTAGCACCGCCCATGACGATTGTGATTGGTTTAAAGAAATGCCAAAATAAACCAGAGCACGTTTGTCTCCCATCCTGGAATGCTGTGTGGACTAGCCAGAGCCTCCTTTGCAGCGCTGTGGAGGAAGGCCTGTCATTGCAAGACTTTTAGTTTACCGGCTAGCTACCTAACGTTAAGTTAGTTAAACATCATATTAATTGCGATTAGTTTGAAGAAAGAGCAACCCAGAGCGGGTTTTTTTCTTCTTATCCAAGAATGTATCTGTGGTGTAGCCAGACCTCACTCCGCAGTGCTGTGGAGACAGTTCTGGCAATGCAAGACTAATGGGTGTTGGACTATCGAAATAAAAGTTAACCGAAACTGACATCGCTATCCTGATCAGTCACTTAAGACACAAAAACATGGGAAAATAGGGTCCAGGTTGAAAAATACCTAAGTGTCCCTTTAAGATAGTTAGTTGTTTTCTTTTAATTAAATTAAAACTATAAAGTATATTTGTGAACTGTTGTTGAAGATGAATGTCTTTCGTAGGAACCAAGAGCCACAGACAGAGTAGGGAAGTCAAAAAGTTGGTTTGGGTCTTTTCATGGTATTTGTTGACAGTAGGGAAAGTATTTTCTGCTATGATTTCTGTTAACATTCTATTCTCCGATCATGTGATGACACCTGAGCAACTTTCATTAGCTGAAGAGGGCAATGGGACATGGTTGAAAGCTCCACATAACAGATGAATGTATATAAGGGGATATTGCAACCTCTGTCTCTATATGGTTTCCTGTATTTAATAAAGCTGTAATGTGTAGTCTGCTGTGTGCAGTGTGCTCAACAGGCCTGTTAAAAAAATAAAATAAAGATATCTTAACCTATAATGAAGATATCGTTTTTGTACAGAAGGCCATACAAATTAACATTTAGCACGATCCAAAAAAAACTATTTCCATTCCAGGATCTGCCATCGCTCCAATTATAAAGGGACTGTAGGGCACGAGGTGCTGCCTTGCTGGATTTTATCTGCAGCTGAAGCAGGTGGTGTTTGTAAGCAGGTATAGGGAGGCTATTAGCCCACACAGACTCCTTTTAAACAAGGTTTGCATGTGCTTCATTTGCATACATTTGCTGGCATTTGTCTCTAGTCATAAGCCATTTTTCCCCAATATTCAAGTTATAGACATCATTTCTTCCAGGACAATTAGGGCTACCTGGCCATCCATGATGAATGAATGGCATATGAATGTATAAATTGGTATATGTCTATAAAGACCAAAGAAAAGACTAAATGGAAATTGAATATCACAGAAATGTACTGAAATCACACAGAACAATGATGAACAAGACTTTTCGGCTTTTGAAAACTGTTCTCCCAAGTCTCGGGCTTCATGCTAATGAAACAATAATCACATTGTGACCACATCTCACTTTGAAAGAGTAACTAGCAGATGCTAAAGTTATGGTAAAAAAATAACATGGCAAGTCCCTGGTGTCTGTAATTGTGGTAGGGGTTTAGAGAAACCTGATTTCCTCAGTTAGATTTCTCTTGGCCATGTGTAAGCCAGTTCTTATTCTGCTTTTTTTGTGTGTGTGTGTGTGTGTGTGTGTGTGTGTGTGTGTGTGTGTGTGTGTGTGTTTGTGTGTGTGTGTCTGTGTGTCTGTCTGTGGAGCAGCAAAATGATAGGAAATACTTTACACATTACTATAGCTTTTTTTTTTTACTCGCTCAATTAAACAGCTGAATAAAAGTCAAACTTAAACATAGTATCAGTCAATCAGTTTCCACCTCTAAACATTTAACATTATACAATTTGTAGAATTTAAAACACATGTGCATTGTAAGGAAACACTACATAAATGATATCCTGTTGGTGCTGTCAGTCAAAATGCTTCCACAAAATAAATAGACATAATAAATAAATAGACAGTAGTCAGCATTTTGCATCACTATTACACAATAAGCTATGGTTTCAGAATGAGAGAGAAGCCTGATTATACCGACCTTCTGCATGTATATGCACATTTACAATCACCATACTGCAGTGCGTGGAAAGTTGTCAGATTCCTTATGTAAGCGGATTTCTTGTGACGTTAGTGGTATTGGGGTGTTTTGAAAAGTGTCCATGGAGTGATTTCATCACCTGTTCTCGCTCTGAGTGCTCAGTTTGGTGCTCAGCTGTACAGACACGAAACTATCAACATCTGTGAAACGGCTGCAGATAGTCAAATGTTCAACATATCAATCAGAAGAAGAAACTTACTACACATTCATCAGTTGGGAATTCAGTGAGCCTGTGCTTTATAGGACAAAATATATCATGCATTTGAAATAATCGGTGGCATTGGACTTGGATGGTGAGGTGCAGAATTTGTTATGGGGCAGCTGTTCTTCCCCATCCTGTGTGTGTTCTCTCCCTTTTCCATGTCTTGTGCTGTGTCTACATGAAATGTAGGTCAAGGGGCGTGGCTTTACAGAAGTAGGTCAAGGGGCATGGCCGTTCTATCCAGTCTACCTGCACAGCTGCGGCTTATTCCACGATTCACCTCTGCAGCACATATACCCAGCTGATCTCCCCATCGGCGCCAGATCGTTACATCCACCAGTGGGGGATCTAGTTTTCCTGTGTTCCTAGTGCTCCTGTTAATTACCTGTTCCTCTGTTCAGACCCCACTCAAGACCTGCTGCCTTCTCTGCCGATTTCTGCTGTTCTGCCAGCTCCTTGCCGCTCTTTCCTTGCCACCTCCAAACTCTGATTCTACATAGAGACATTGTGGATTCTCCTCTGCCTGCCCGCCTCGAGTCTCGGTCCAGTCCTGGATTCTCAACTGCCTGCCTGCCTGCCTCGAGCCTCGGTCCAGTCCTGGAGCTATCTAGCCCTGTCTCAGCTATCCTTGATCTCTCTAAGTACGAGAGTGACTTTCGGGGGCTTTCTTACAGTGTTCACATAAAACAATGTCATAAATCCACTTTACAGACTGATCTCATGAAGTGGCATATGTAAGATACGCCAATTCGTATGTCATTTTGGCGTGTTATCAAGACGCATGATCGCTTTTTAGGGTGTTTATCAACTCAATTCGCCCGCCATTGACCTACATTAGGAGTGAATTTTCACCGTAGCGAGTTGTATAAAGGGATGTAGGTCCGCAGAAGGAGGTTGGTTGGGTTGGCAAATGGGTAAAACACGCGACTTTCACCCAGGAGAGCCAGGATTGTGTCCCGCGTGTGGCGATTTTCAGCCGTTTTTTTTTTTAAAGCCTTCCCCATTGTTTCTTTCCTAAACCCAACCGTTTGTTTTCCTAAGCGGGTTTTTGTCGTTTTTCTTCCGTGTTTTTGTCGCTTGTTTGTGTTACTAAAGCCTTTCCCTGTGTTCTTTTCCTAAACCAAACCTTTTTTTTTTTTTCACACGCGTGAGATGTTCTCGGGATAGTACGTCACGCTGTTGCGATAACCACGTGGCGGCTATGTTTACGTGTGCTGTATACAGCGTAGCCATACACATGGGTAGTTCAAAATGCGTACAGATAACACGCCATTTGGCTTTAGGAAAGTGGCGAGTGTGTTTATGCAAAGTCATGATGCCATGTTCTCAGTGGATGCAGTCACGTTGCTTTCTGTTTTTAATTGTAATAAATAAACCTGCTTTTACAACATACAGTAGCTCTACAAGAAAAAATATTACTCAAGGCTCAAAATTGACCGGACAAAAAAGGAAAAGAAAAATCACATTCTCACCTTGGGTCCCTTGCTTTTGAGTCTCCATAGCAACAAACATCACTGCACAGAATCATCGGTCAGTGCATCAACACTTGTTATCTGGCAAGCATGCTGTGTGTACATCTTTGCATATTATGTGTAAGGTATGGTTTGTGTGCTGGATTTGCGTAATGATGACTGGGTGAAGAGGTCTGGATGTTGACTGGCCTGGCAGAACGAAGAGTGATTGGGATCAGTCCTTCTGCATCTTTCAGTGGGGCATCAGGTGAGGAGAACAGGCTTTAATAGACAGGGTGAGATGAGAAGGGAGTCCAACAGCTGAGGCTCTGCCTCAAGACGTTCGTGCAATCAAATGTGACAGGTGGCGATGGCTGTCATCGGGTCAGAATGAGTTCAACGGAAAGTTCGTGATTAAACCTCTACATATCAAGAGTTGTCTAAATTTCTGTCTTCATGTTAATTTGTGAAGATGTTCTCATGCAAGCACTTGCTGGATAGACACAGACGTCTGTTTAGTTAGAAATCACATTACATTTAGCTCATGCTTTTGTCCAGCGCAACCTAAACTCAGAGTTTCTTGAAGTCTTGCGCTTATGAGCACGCCCAGGTTTATTTCTTACAGAATTTGTCTCCTTTTACTTGGCAATGATGCAGCGTAAAGCAGTTCTAGACACTGTGAAACGCTTGGACAGTATAGCCTTCCTCTTTTAATCATGAGCTTCCACTACTTTCTTTCTGAGCTCTAGACTGATTTCCTTTGTCTTTGGCATGGTGAGTAAAAGTAGTCCCTCTCAATAATGTGTTCAAGTGCCCTGTTCCTTTGAGTCCTTTTATGCTGATTGAATGCTCAGGTGTTGTTAGGAAGCCAATTGAATACACATGTGTGGTTTGAAAGCTGATTGGTTAATTAGGTGTGTTTTGAAAGCAAAATTTCACATGGGGGCTAATATTTTTGACCACCCCATTTTTCACTATATTTGATATAAAAGCAAGCCTAAAAATGTATTTTATATTCCAAAATGTACCAAGAGCTACTAAATAGCACTGGTGAATGTTTGATTATATCAAGTTTTATCAATGCT
The DNA here is from genome assembly GCF_004354835.1 of Perca flavescens. NCBI lineage: Eukaryota > Metazoa > Chordata > Actinopteri > Perciformes > Percidae > Perca > Perca flavescens. The sequence goes on from NC_041342.1 coordinate 30,019,400, forward strand.
GCAAACATTGGGAAGATTTTTAGGAAAATGTTCCATAATTCCTGGGGGGCTAATCATTTTGGCCTCAACCGTACCCCTGGTTTCTTTAAGGCAAGTAGCAAATGGCATTTGAAAGCAATCCGGGCTATCTATCCATCTTCGTCTGTCTCTCAGAGGCATAGATTGAAATCATCTTTTCATTTTGTTTAATTTTCCTAGGTTATCTTATCTATGAGTAAAAAATAAGACTTATTTTGGATATGAATTGGTTTACATTTATTAGACTAAAAGATTTTCACAGGGGGGTCAAACATACAAAAAGCCTACTTTTTTTAAAATAGATAAATAAAATAGAAATAACTCTTTACAGCTGGTTTCTTTTAGGCATATAGCACATACCACGGATTGCATTTTAAATGCTATCTATGCATCAATCCTCATCTGTCTCTCCCTAGAGGCATGGATTGAAATCATCTTTTAATTTTCCTAGGTAATAGTACACTGAGCACATGTCAGTGGTCTGAGCTGTTTTTGTAATTACTCTTCTTCACATTGCCTGAGTCTCTCCTCCAAAGTCCTTGGAGAGTTGTGCCTTTATGACAGACACTCTCTGCCACCATGTTGCTCCTGTTTGCATCACTCTCCTGATTTCCTACACTTTTTTCCCTGAAAAACTGAATTAAGTGAAAATGGTTACGAGAAAAAGATATTTGTTTCTGATGGATATTGCCTCATATCAAAGGCCAGCGCGGCATGCCAGTAGAGCTGCTGTATGTGGCCGCGAAGCGAGTGGGTGGAAGCACAAAAATGGTTTGGACAGACATGAAAGGACTGGGAGCACGTAGTCCTATTCTGTTGACTAATTTATTTTAAGTCATTAAACACTCCTAAACACTTCCAAATTAAAAGATCCATCTGTAGAAATGAATTGACTGCTTATAAAACAGTAAGTAACAGACGTATAAAAGACAGAGTTTAACAAAAACAATCATTGGATTTTGAATCTGGAATAATCAATTTTTCTGTCTCTGAATTTGGGGTAGCATTTATTTTTCTAAAACTGTCATGGAGCACCTACTGTGGGTCCCTGGTTGTTTAGATGTATAGAAGCACAAAAGACAATGCTTTCCCACTGACATTTCAAATACAGCAAATTCACAAACTAGACAGTGTCCTTGAATCAAAAATATCATCTTCAAAACTCATGCATAACAAGGTTATTATGATGCCTGTCTTACGCATCAAGGTTTTGTGAATACCACATAATCCTTTTAATCCCCGCGGTAGGCCAGAACCTTGTTAATCTCAACACCAAGGGAAGAAAGGTTTCTTTGAATAAGCAAAAATGTTTGGGTGCCAAACAATATGTGGGCTGCAAAACCTTTATTCTATAACTGGAGTGTAGTAGCTATTCAAACATGAATGTGATGTCATATTTAGAGATGAAACTGGACTGTATTGTGCATAACATGAAAGTGCTAGAATTCTTATAGCGCCTTTCAAGGGACCCAAGGACACTTTTAAATCAATGAGGCCAGAAACTGGAACAAACATACTAGTTTCACCCTGCTTGAGGCAGTTAAAGGGTAACTTTGTTTTTAATTAGTTTTTAAACTGGACCCTATTTTCCTATGTTTTTGTGTACACAAGGGCGTCCTCACACTTGGCCCAAGCTCATTTGACTGGTGTGATCATTCCATACCGGGCCTGGCTTGCTTGAAAGGGTTGGGACAGGGCACGGTTTGGTTGGTCTCCGGCATGGTACGCATCAGTGTGATCGCTAAACATGTCCGGGTCTCATTCTTTACCTTACAGATGAACGGGAATTGTAGTTGGCGAGTCCCGCAGTGTAATGATGTAAGCGTGCTCTGGCCCTGATTGTTTTATTGCGGTGTGAGTGCAGGCCAGTAAGGGATAATGTAGAGCCAGCTGGTTATCATTGCGAATTAGAACCCTGACCAGGTGATGCAAATTCAATCAGCTTCCCTCTACATTTTCCAGCTTTTTTACGCAGCTACTCATACATAGGTTACCCGCTGATGACGCCTGCGTCCCAGTCGGGACGGTTAACTTTACCGCTAGTCTTGCAATGCCAGACCTTCCTCCACAGGGGATGAGGGTCTGGCTAGTCCACACAGTATTCAGGGATGGGAGAAAAAAGTGACCTGGTTTATTGGCATTTTTTTAAAGCAATCACAATCGTCTTGGGCGGCGCTGAGCTCCGGACGAAGCAACGGCGCCGCGGCAAAATAGCCTCAGGTAGGAACTCGTTTTGGTGGAACATGTGCCTGTTGAAAATTTGATTTAGTGGTGCAACAGAAAACTCAGATTGGACAGATAGTCTAGCTAGCTGTCTGGATTCACCCTGCAGAGATCTGAGGAGCAGTTAACTATAGTCCTCATAGTCCCAAGTTTAAAATGCCAACACAAAGAAAGCGGAAGGTGAGGGACATTAGGCCAAAAATGAGGGACATCCGGCGGATATTCCGGCAGCAACGGACCAATCCCCTAAATGAATCCTCGTCGATATAGACTACCTTACAGCTGATGAGCACAGCTCTCCGGTAAAAGCCAGGTTGCCCCGGTAGGTGAGCTAACCAAGGAGATAACTAATTCTCTGTTTGCACTGTAGCGGTTGGCGCTGTTAGCTATCCCCATTTCCTCCTCCTTGTGTCTCCCTTTGTGATCCGCTGGTCAGCGGTATGAGCTCCGTATGAGCACAAATATTGATCAAAAAACTATTTGATTGATTTGAAAACGCGCCGATACGCAAACAGGTCTAATAAATCATTGATTGATTGAGTGAATGATGTAATACATTTTTAATGCCCTTTGGTAGATGTCTCTACAATTTCCATTTTATTTCCATGACCCAGGTGCTCAAGGGTCGCTGCTGCACCAGATTCAGTTTCCCATGTCTCTGCCCAATCTCCATATGACTGATTATTTTGGGAAATGTGTCTGTGCAGCACACCGGGGCGAGGATTAGGATTAAAGCGTAGATGAACAGTGATTGAAGTGTGTCTGCGGATGTCTCACCACGCTACAGCTATGTGCTAAATAACGCACAGCTCCAGTCCCAGAATAGCTCGGGCCTCGAGCGTTTATGGAGTCGAGGCGTGGGACCTTTCCGTTGCCTGCCAGTGACACTTTGTGATATGTTGTACTCCCTTCAGCGCCGAAAAATGTTAAGCTTCTCCTCGAAATATGTAGTTTTTCGTTTGTGTATGTAAATGCATCAGTACCGTGCAGGGATTTTGATTTGTCATGATTTTGTTGAACGTCAGTTGGAAGAGGAGTTCTTGCAGAGAGCTACACAGCCAAACTTCATCCTTTTTTCGATTAAAGAGAACAGAAGGGGATGTGACGTGTTCATTTGTTCTGCTATGAATGTAGCACAGCATCTCCTCAAATGGAGTCATGAATCTATGACACCAGGCTTTCAAAACCAATTCATTTGCTTTGAAATAAACACAGTGTATTGACACATTTCGGTTGGAGAAGGAAATTGGTGCCCTAACACGGGTTAAACCGTTTTACGACTCACAGGAAGTCTACTTTCCCTGAGGGGAGGGCACAGCGAACTGTAGTCTACCTGAGAATAAAGTTCCAGCTCTTTGTTCATTAAAAAGTTTCTAGTGAAAGGACAAGGTCTTTTTCCCAGAGGGGACAGCGAGAGCCTCCAGATCTATGTGACACTACAGCTCATTAAAAACGCTGACAGTCCCACTGCCGTTTTATTACCGGACATTTTCTGTCTCCGAGTGCACCAGCCTGCCATGTTAAGGTGGTACGAATGGGAGTAAATGTGTTTTTGTGAGAGTAATGAGGGATGGGGGAGAGGGAGAACGAGTAACAGTGAACGAGAGATACAGAGATGGTCTAACGGAACCTTTGTGAACTCTGATTAATTCAACCTTAGCTTCATTTGTTTCCCGTCCTGCCACCTATCAGAACGTGACTGCCCTTAAAAACGTGAAGCCCCAAGGCAATGAGTCCAACCCTCATGGGATTAATTTGAACAAGAAAGGTAACCTTTTCCTGAAATGACATCATATTTTTTCAAATTTGCGTTTTTAAAGTAAAATTTATTTTCAGTGTTTAATAAGTTGTCCAGTATCCTTCTTACCAAGAGTAAATACCCAAAGCCTTGCCATAAACAGGATCAGCTATCTGTGTAAAATGTACATATACACACACACACACACACACACACACACACACACACACACACACACACACACACACAGTTGATGCTTTTGTGCATGGTAGTGAAACATCTACATCTACACGCTGCTCTGGTGCTGTTGGAGAACCTTACCGCAATGAGATTTATAGAAAAGAACCAGATGTAGGCACAACTTTATAAATCTGACAAAAAGTATGCATATGTATATATAGTTCTCTTTGTATGTACACACAGTTGTATGCATCTGGCCATTGATGTGTCATACAGAAGAATTGGTCAAGTCACAGTAGCCAGGATTTAGCCTACCGATCCAGGGAGTGAATGTGATAACAGCTTTTTTGTGTTGAGTGGGCATGTGTGGGAAACAGGACAATGGCTTCCATCATGCGTCATATGCCACAGGTGTGTGTTGTGCTAAAAGCAGTATTATGTTTATTGATTTTTTAACACAACATAGACCACATTGAACATTTTGTCAACTTATGAAGTGCAAATGGACTGCATTTGTATACCACTTTCAAAGTCCTAACGTCTACTCAAAGAGTTTTAAAGGAACACGCAGACTTATTGGGACTTTAGCTTATCCACAGTAACCCCCAGAGTTAGACAAGTCCATACATACCCTTCTCATCTCATCTCATCTCCGCCTCCAGCACTAGTTAAGTCTAGAACTGATCCTGGAGGTAACCGGTTCCAACTAGCCTACTGCTCCTAATGTGCACAAATAACAAGGTCACATAAGACACAGCCATCTTCTAACAGTATACATACTGGGAACTATATTCTCAGAAAGGCAAATCACTGCTACTTCTGCTATTTGGGCGGAGTGATTTTCTTGCAGCACCTGAAGCCTTGTGGTGAGGAGCAGAGAGTTCACATGGAGTAGTAAAAGCATAGTGACCTTATTATTTGTAGTATAATATACAAATCACAACATGTAAATAGGAAAATTTTGGCGTTATTTTGTCGAGATGAGAAGGGTATGTATGGACTTGTCTAACTCTAGGGGTTACTGTGAATAAGCTAAAGTCCCAATAAGTCAGTGTGTTCCTTTAACACAAGAACCATTCGTCTGTCACACACATTCATATCACTGGTGACTGAGGCTGCCAAGGTGCCACCTGCTCATCAGATAAACATTCATGCACCGATGGTGCAGCATCTGGAGCAACTCAAGGTTTAGTTTCTTGCCTAAGGACACTTTGACATGGTCTTCTACCACTCTACCACCTGAGCCACAGCTGGCCCTTTGGAATCCTGAGCGCAAGACTAATGTTCTCTTCATTTAGTTGTGATTTTAAATCCACCATCTCCTGAAAATATGTGGCTGCTTAATGTTGGTTTAGTAGAGCTTCTTTTTTTTGGCGAAAAACTGGATTGATTAGAGCAGAGAGGCTCTAATCTTGCTTTTGGAAATCCAAAAGTAGCCAAGGAGGACACGGAGGATTAAAGTGCTCATATTGTGCTTTTGGGCTTTTCCCCTTTCCTTTATTGTGTTATATATCTTTTTGTGCACGTTATAGGTTTACAAAGTGAAAAAGCCCAAAGTCCACCCCAAAGGGACTTACCATCTCCAACAGAAAACACTGTTCACAAACTGCTCCAAACAGCTCTATTGTAGTCCAGCCTTTACTTCAGAGACCAACGTGGTCACTTTGGAACACATGTTATAATGCTCGCCTAGCTGCTAGCATGGCACGCCCTCATACTCTGCTTCTGACTGGATAGTAGTCCTTACCTAGCTTCAGTCAGGGCATGCCCTCATACTCTGCAACTGACAAGCTAGCAGTACTTACTGTGCATGTGCAACTCACAACAAAGATGGGACAGAAGTGAGATGCCTCACTCTGTATCTAAAACAGAGAGCTCAACACACAGGGTGAAAAGAGGAGCTGCAGCAATGTGCAGTACAACAAAATATGGTGTTTTCTGAAAATTAAACCTCATAAACCTATTCTGGTACAACCTCTGAATACATTTATGAACCTGAAAATGAGCATAATATGATGGACTCTCAGAAGAGGTAATTATCTTCAAATGAGTTTTGTCAGACGCCACAATCTTCTGAACATAGTCATGGTGAGGAATCCAGAGAGCGTTGTGTTGAGCTGATAGTCTTAATAAGCTTTGCCATTTGGCAACAGCTTGAATGTAACCGACGTTCATTAATATCAAAACATTACACACTAAGGGCCCTATTTTAACAATCTGAAAAGCAAGTATGAAACTCAAAACGCAAGTAGCTTTCTGGGCTGATCTCGGGCGCTGTTGCTATTATACCGGCGGGATAAATGACTCTTGCGCCCGACGCAAATCTAAAATAGGTTGGTCTGAAGTAGCTAGGTGTGGTTTGGGCGTAAAGTGAAAATAACCAATCAGAGCGTCATCTCACATTCCCTTTAAGAGCAGGCGCACTTGTGTTCCATGGCGGATTGCTATTATAACAGCGGATTTGCCTGGCGCACGCCAGCGGGAGCTGTCCAGGATGCGGCAAAGTAATAAATGCCCGTCTTGATCGTGTGGCGATGTTGCTGCGGCCTCTCGGGCGCATCTCCTCAAGTCTGGAGAGGATTGCTGCAGCCATGGAGCGTGGGCCTCCAAACACGCCACCTGCTCCTGTTGTTCCCCCTTCTCCTCCCCCCCACTCCATCTCCGTCCACCCGCTCCACCAGGAGCGCATCGCGCATTGCCACTCCCGGACCCTCAAGTGTCCAATCCCGCCGTAGTTCAACATCACGTCTCCTTAAGTCCTCTAATATTTCCTCATTTATGTCATCAACACATCCATGATTCATGGAAATGTTGTGTAAAACACAACAAGCCACAAAGAATGCTGGGACTTTTTGAGGACTGTACTGTAAAGTGCCTCCTGACCGATCCAAACACCTGAAGCGCATTTTCCGTAATATTTTTCCATGTATTTATGTATGGTTTGCAAAAAATGGGAACTGCTGAATCCATGTAGATGAGGGAAGCAAGGTGTATGCGCATTGTGCACACACTACTTTATGGCCAAGCATGCGCCCCTAAAATAGCATCTGAATAACGCGCCACTGACTTTAAACTAGCACCACTGACTTTAGACCAGGTTTTTCCTGGTCAGTGGCGGAATTGTTTTCTGAAAATGCTAAATAGTGCAAGATAGGTCCCCAAAACTTTAAAGAACGCAACAGGACATTACACAAATGGGCCACCAGCGCACAACCCTACGGAAAATCGCAGGGTTGCTTGTTTTGGTCTGAATGCAGCTTTACACATTACACATAGTTAATTGGCCCGTTGTTAACAATTAAATATCGATTGGTGCATTATGCGCCCATGTGTGTGCCTTAATAGCCAGCTGACTTCCCTTCACATTAATAAAGAAGCCACGTGTATAAAAACACAGACTCATGGCGTGGAGTCACCTCCAGCATACATCTGCAGGAACCACTTTGTCCTTTATCCTTGGCAGGTGAAAAGGGGGGCTTTTGGCAGCGCTCCGTGATAGCGCTTAGAGAGGTGAGCCTTGACACGGATCCCCATCTGCTTCCCATCCAGATCCACTTTGCAAACTCTCATCAAACAAGATAAATTGCTGCTGAGGGCGGAGGGAGAAGGTCAGAGAGGAAAGAGCGGGGAAGTTTGAGTTGTGTACACGGGAGGGGGAGCGAGAGCAAGAGCGAGGACCAGAGAGAAGAGCATTCTTAAGAATGGAGTATGAAATTGAAACGTGAAGGGAAAGAACGGAGGGAACACTGTAAAGACTGACAGATAGTAAAGAAGCGCGGCTGTCTATTAAGCCCTGTCCTGGAGCGCTGCAGAGAACAGTGTGCAACAGCTCATTAACTTCCATCATGCCTGACTGTTTTCAGCTCATGAGAGGAGGCCATGCAAGTCAGTAAGTGCTTCCAAGGCACTCTTCTTTCTCTAGCTGGTTGTTCCTGTTATTTTGAGATGTGAGTGAGAGAATCTGACTGATGTAATAAAAGACAGACGGATACGGGGAGACACAGATGAAGAGAGAGATGCATTGTTATCTGAGCACCAAACTGAGGACTCAGTAATTTCTTCAACCTTCTACTGAGCACTGGGAATAAAAAAGTTCACTCCCAGCGCGTCAAAAAGCAACGCTTGGTCAGGTGCCTATAGATAGATAGATAGATAGATAGATAGATAGATAGATAGATAGACAGACATTTATTGATCCTTTTGGAAATTCATCTTGCACCATACAGCTCATCAGATTTACAGACAGACAGACAGACAGACAGACAGACAACAGACCACAGACAACAGGACCACTAAACCCTCCCTCACCCCCCGCACAACAACAATACACAAGACCAAGTATCTCTACATTATAAAATAGTCAAGTGCAGTATCATTAGCACCAGTGGGCTATAAATAGTAAGGTGCAACATCATCTCTGACATTTTAATATTATACCAAAGTGCAGCATTATCACACAGAAAGGATCAAGTTATTTTCCCTAACTTACTCAGTAGTGTAATGGCTCGATGGTGTTTTAAGCCCCCAACTTCTCCTTCCAGGCAGCGCTGTGACCGTTGACTTCAAGGCACCTAACCCTAACCCTAACCCTAACCCTAACCATAACCATAACCATAACCATTGCCTACTCCTAGTGCCTTCCAGGCAGCGCTGCCTGGAAGGAGACGTTGGGGGCTTAAAACATCGATAAACAGTGTAATGCTGCTAGGAATAAATGATTTGCGAACCCGGTTGGTTTGTAAGTGTCAAAGGTGAAGAATCTATATATATAGTAATACCCCAGTGTGCCACTGATTTTATTGTTGCATGTGAATTGCCGTGTTGGTGTGTTCTTTTATTCATTAATTGCATGTGTTTTTAAGGATTTTAGCGTTTGCATGTTTATTTTAATCCCGTTTGCTGTGCCCATGTGTTTTTATAAACTACTGCATGCGTAACTCTGTTTATTAGGAATGAACTGTTTTACTATGGCGAGACCACGCTTTGACTTTGACGTAGCATGGCCTGGACTGATGGGCTGAGTAAAGACAGGTGCGGAAAAACTAATGATGAACTGATTGAAGACAGGTGTGGCAGAGAGACCGGGAGCAGTGAAAAGAGACAACGGAGAACAGACACGAGGAAAAGGAACACAGGAGGAGCAGTGAAGGAGGGAGGATGAGCAGCAAGGGCAGGAGTGGTAAAATGGGGGCCGCAGGTGGCGTGGGACTGGTGACGGATAGGACCGAGGATAGGACTGGAGGTGAGGCTGGACGAGAGGACGGTCGAGACCTGCCAGGCCTGTGCTGACGCTCTATGGGCGTGTGGTCGACAACGGAATGGAAACCAGGAAGAAGGGGAAGACGGTTCCGACAGCGAGGGATAGTCCCGCGCCACCCCCACCCCGGAGCGAGAGGGACCGAAAGACAGGACAGTAACATGGCCACAAGTGGAAGGAACACGGGTGAGGAGGCAGTAACACAGAGCAGAAACAGACTGACGGAGAAGGAAGTGCGGCGAACGAGTGGGGGTGCAGATCGGGACACACTGACAGAGGCCGAAGCAGCAGGAGGGATGCAGCCACCTGAATGACGGATCCAACGCCTGTGTACAGATAAGTAAAGGAAAGTCCTCTAGCTACCGGCTCCGGGCGTGTGGAAAAGAACTGTCCTTTGGTGTTATGTTTGACTAAGAGCTGTCCTTATTCCCCCCATTGCCTCCAGTGTGGGTATCGCAACGCGGAGTGGCGTAGGGGAAGAGAAGCCCAGCCTACCCTGTTCTCGTGACCTGCTCATTGAACTAACTATCTTACATGGACTTGGAAATTGGGGCAGAAGCTCGGACTGACATCGTCGGACTTTGTTTTATTACCTTTTAAATCCGGAGAACTGTTTTATCTTCTCTTTTACCCAGTTTTTTTTAAATAAAGTGTTAAATTAAGTATAGACGTTGGTTCTGGTTCACTGCTGTCAAGTGGAAACATTGCTGGTATTAGTTTAAATAATCTTGGACACATCCGCTCACGGTGTGTCTTTGACATAAGTACGGCAACCTATGTCGTCTGCCTGATGGCAGCACCTCATACGCCTGGAATAGGGAATGTAGCCCGTCACCGCAAATTGCTTGTCCTTTCCTCACCATGGTAGATTTGCAGATCAGCATTTAGCGTTTGTTACTGACGCAAAAAAATTGCGTCTAGACCTTTTGCGTCCTATTTAGAAAGGCTTGGTCGGAACTCTTGGCGTCACTTTTTGACGCTCTCGGACAGGACGTACGTTTAAATGACATCCGCCAAAAAAACAAAACAGGGCAGTTAGGTTTAGGAAAAGATGGTGGGTGGGGTTACAAAATGTGTGTTTCAGTGACACGTGGAACAAGAATGGGACACGAAGCCCAGTCTCCTGGGTGAAAGTCCTGTGTTGTTTGAACCATCCGCCACCCCAACCTGCGTCCTTACGTGGTTTTTCTGTCTTTCATACTACCGCTGATTCTCGTAATACTACGTCATCTTACAGAAGGCCGAGCTGCTGCCAACCGGTGGTTCCATACAGAATTTTTGCGTCAGTATCTGACGCTGAGAGCGACATGGGCAAATGCACTGCAACTCACAAAAACGCAAGGAAAACGTCTTCGTTAATTTGACAACACATGCGCAGCATTTAGCAAACGCGCTGCAAATACACACAACACAACCAAATGCACAAACGCGCCGCAAATACACAAACGATGCAAAATGAAAAGCACACAAACCCCGAAAACAAATGCATCAGAAAAACGCTGCATCCAGTTTACACAACGAAAGTTGTCCAGCCCTCTAGGGGGAGCACTAAGTGGAACGGCTTCATTCACGATCCCACAGAGAGAGAGAGAGAAAGAGAGAGAGAGAGAGAGAGAGAGGTTTGGCCCTAGTCTTTTACAGTATTATAAAAGAGCAACAAGCTTCCGTAGCTACCGTGTTAGAGACCTCTAGAAGGGGGTAAGCGAGCATCCGGAAAGCGTACCTCCTATGGGGAGATTCTGAGGCTAACAAGCCATCACCTCCTGCTAGCATTCCATTAACTCCAATTCATTTTGGTGTCACTTGGTACACACAGCTACCAGAAGACTTGGAACTTTCAGACAGATTGCTCACGTCACATCTACATCTTCAAGCTCAGTTGACTTCTACAAGAGCTTGCTTGTTAACACTGGTTAGCCCATATATGTTACTGAAAAGAAGAACACGTATTAAAAATCTAATAAAAAAAAAAATGAGGCAAATATCCACTCGTCCGACATAACCTCGCCTTCCGTTGTGTAAACTGGATGCAGCGTTTTTCTGTTGCATTTGTTTTCGGGGTTTGTGTGCTTTTCATTTTGCATCGTTTGTGTATTCGCAGCGCGTTTGTGTATTTGGTTGTGTTGTGTGTATTTGCAGCGTCTTTGCTAAATGCTGCGCATGTGTTGTTACATGTGTTTGTTTTGTCTACTTGCAAGCATAGGCGCCAATACCGTGGGTGCTCCGGAGCTCAAGCAACCACGGAAACTACTGAGCACCCACGTGTGCCAGACTGCCAGTAGCCTACATTCAGACTGGACTGGAAAATGTGTACAGCAGGAGTAAACTAAATGCTCTGTTACTGTTTCCATCACACTGTGCTGATAGATGCTCAGTTAGATTGTGAGTGAACAGCTGTAGGACTTAACAGAGAGCCAGTCGGGGAGATCTGGACTGTGACAGCTGGTCATTCAGGCTTAATGCTGGAGAGGGTTGGGAGTAAAAAGCCTGTTTAGAATTAATGGCAGTTTAATGTTTTTTTCTCTTCATAAAGTGGTGTCTCCTTTATAAATAAAAAATAAATAAAAATCAGATACCTTCTCTAAATTAAGAGCATGGCTGTAATAGAGGAGAGTGATAATCTACAGAATAACAAGAGTGACATAATTATCTGTGCGCTTGATTCTCCTGGTGTTTATGCACTGAGAATGTGAGGTTGTTAATCAAGAATGTGTAACATACACATGTATGTACGTAAAAAGAAAACTCTACTTAGGGCACAGTTTATGGCCATGAATAAACCTCTATGAACACTGTATATTACAGAGCACTGGGTCCACTACATTTTTGTCATTTCAACCTCACAAAGCTCTATTGAGATAGAACCTTACTTTCAAAAGGGTGCTGCAGATATTATTGCCGAGCTCTATCCCTTCTATCTTTAAACGGAGTTGATCGTCCAACAGCATACCCAGTACCTGGACATCAGCAATGGTTCTCCCTTTATTAAAAGGTGGAGACCCTTCTCACTTGATTTTGAATTACCGTGCCATATCCAGACTGTCTGTAATGGCCCAAGTTTTTCTCTGATAATAATATTCTCTGTGAATCTGTCAGGTTTTAGATCAGGCCATAGCACTATAAAAGTGGGTATTCCCGTTACTAATGATGTCATCAAATCTTTAGACCGTAAACAGCACTGTCGAGCAACAAGGCAGGCCTGCTTGGTTCTTTCACTGAATGACTGTAAAGACTGACAAAGAGTATGTTTACGGCATTTGCCCTCCAACTGGGACGTTTTGGGACCAAGAGGTGGGATTGCTGTGGACGAAGTAATTTAAACAGCTCACGTTTCTGTATTATGTGAACAGTTAACTTTATTTAATATAATATGTGGCATTTTCTTTCACGGGGTGCAAAAGTTCCACCGAAACAAATTCCTTCCTGAGACTATTTTGCAGAGCCATTGTCTCCGCGACTGGAGCTTAGAGCCGCCCAAGACGATTGTGATTGGTTTAAAGAAATGCATTTCATCAGAACACGGCATAGAAAATCTGCTTAGAAATATAGAAAATATTGGATAGAACAACACAATGTAATTCTGCTAAATAAAACATCACATAGATTATTAATTTCACTTTTTTTCATTTTAAACAAATTGTATATCCAAATACAATATACATTTTCTATAGGGTCATTCTGACACTTTTTAAGAAAACAAATCTGGTTCCATGGTATCAGGATTTTGGATAGTCGTTAATTGGTCACGTGACAAGGCCTGTGAAGATTGGCAGAACGGGCAGCCAAGTGACAGTACTCTGATCCAATGGAAATCACAATTGGGTGGGTGGGTGGGGGGGCGGTGCCACCCTGTGCCCCCCTTCTAGCCCCGCCCCTGCGTGTAGATTGGATTTCTGTTTCCTCTACTTCTTCATAGTTATGATTTTCTTCTCTCTCCTTCATCTCTAATCTCTCCTCTCTTTCCCTCCACTTAGCCTTCATTCTTCTCCCCCTCACCCACCCCCTCTTTATCTTCCTCCTCCTCTACTCCCTCTCATCTTATTTTCTCCCAACTGCATCATGTCTTTTGATCTCAATGAGATCCTACATGTTACTAGAAGTTCCACAGCAGCTGAAGAAGGGCACTGCACCGCCCACAGAGTGGTGGTGGTGGTGGTGGGGGGGCTGACTGAAGAAGAAGAGAGGAAAGAAGATGAAGTAATAACAGCTACTGACTGAACAACTATGTACACGTTTGAATCCAAATCTCTCTCTTTCCTCACATCTCTTACAATCATCGCTACTCCAGATGTCTTGGTTTCAGAGGATTCTGCTCTGCAAATCATTTCGATCATATTCCCTCCGCATGCCTCTGCTACAAAGACTTTACCAATGTCTTTATTTACTTGTGTCAATAAATGTTTGGTCATTCTAAAATCTGTCTGTTACTAAGGGAAAATTATAACATTGTGTCATATTGGAGCACATAATTGTATTTCCATAGGTGTTTTTTTTTCCTCTCTTCTTTTATGAGGAATATTTTAAAAATGATTACCATAGCCTACCATAACCAATACTGGGATGGGCGAAAAATGTGTGAAGCGCCAGACGATGCAACGGTGCCTCTGCAAAATAGCCTCAGGAAAGAACTTGTTTTGGTGGAACACGTGTATGTTCAAAGGTTGTTTTAGTCGTGCAACAGAAAACTCCGTGGCGGCACCTGAACATTCGTGGAAATGAAACGTCGCCTTTATAGACTAAGGTTCGAGCAGACAATCAAAGCTCTACTGCTTCTTAAGAGTCTCACAGAGACAATAGACAATAACCAGTCTCAAAATGCTGGTTATTCACCATCTCTGCTAAATAGAAAAAGTGTAATCATATTGAAGCTGCGAGGTCTTTAAAATAAATTCACATTGCCATCAGATTGTTTTAGTATTATCATGTACAGTATATACATACTGTATTAGAAACTCTGAAGCAGAAAGTTTTACTGAGCAATGGCCAAATTGTAAAAATATGTAGACACCCTTTTTAACTTTCAGTCTGGGTTTGTTTTTCATGGTTTGAGCTAGGCCCCTTAGTTCTAATCAAGGGGAATCTTAAAGCTACAGCATACAATGGCACTTTTTGAAACTTGTGTCCTTCTAACTTTGTGGCAACATTGTTTGTCCCTTTCCTGTTTCAGCACAGTGTATGGCAATGCATATGACTGTAATGTTCAGTTGTTTGGATCTTGTTGGGAATGGGAGAAGGCAACTTTTATAGCCAGGGTGGCCAACTGGTTGCATGAGAAGTCCTTATCTTTTCTTATTTCTCGTATGCTAAACAAAGACTCTACTGGCTTTAATCATGGTGCATATGGCTTGTGTTTTTGATGATTGATTGCAATATTTGTGTCCCTGTGACGATATTGTACGAATACTGACTCTAATTTTGTGGAGTGCCGATTAGCCAGTAGGTGGTCTGTTCATACACACTTTGATCCAGTCCAGTTAATTTAACATTAAATCACTTGTTACCATGGTGATGTGCTCCAGGTAAAAGCGAGGCAGCTTTGTGGATGAAGCCTCTGTGGTGAAGTTTAGTGAGAACTTTTGACACAATTGAAGAGGCCATGAGGGCAAAAATGAACAATGGCCAGATTGAACGGATTGATCCTCAGAGTGAGGGGAATGGATATGAATAGACTCTTGGCTTTAAGAGGAAACCATTTACCAAAAGCTCTCGTATTATGCCCATCTTATTGCTGTGTCATTCTCTGCTCCGCCATGTGAGGACAGTGTTGAGCTAAAGGCTTTTCCCAGTGAATTATTTTCATCACCCCTCCGTCTCCCTCCACTCAGACCTGCACACACCCAACACCCACACACAGGCTGCTGGTGCCAACGTGTCCAGCCTTTGGTCATCAGAGAAGAGCCTGCTGGGTGTGTGTGTGTGTGTGTGTGTGTGTGTGTGTGCGTGTGTTATCAAAAATCCTCATCTTTGGCCTTCTACCCTCCTCACACCCCCATCCATCTATGTGCTAGAAAACAGGCTGGTCTTATCTTTTAACAAAACCTCTTTGTGGTCCATAAAAACCAGGGGTTGTGTCTAATGGGTTAATGGCCCTTCTGTGCCACATCTTCTACACATTCACGCTCACAGAGTGCTCAGCACATTAGAAGGGAAGTGAGATAGCTGGGATGGACTGGGAATATCAAAATGTTTCAAGGCTTTGGATACATAAATGCACCACCACCACCACCACCACCACCCATCCAACCATAAATCACATATTTCAAGAGTTAGATTGTGAGAACTGATTAATCACTTGAATTTACTATTACTATTATAATTACAGTCATATATGAAATTAAAACCCCTTCAGCAGCAAGGACCACACTACCAAACAAATATGTTTGAACAATTTATTAATGAAAGATGATTTATATGCGTGGTGTGAAGGCGCTTGTAGTCATCCGTTGGTTTGAACTGACTGCAAGAGGGTTAGGTGGGTATTCATAGGAATACCGGAAGAGGCGTGTTTAAGGAGTGGCACTGCTTCTGAAAGCATGCTAGGTAGCTTTAATAAAAAAAAAAAAAAAATCGCCATTCTCCGACAAAAACAATATTATCATAAGTTTTAAGTCTTGGTAGTGAAGTTAAATCATGTGAACATTGTCAACATACCAATGGGTGCGCCCATTGGGGGGTAAGCTTTCTCCTTGGAACGCGTACCTTCTATGGCGCCATTTTAATGCTAACAAGCCATCACCTGCCGTTAGCATTCCATTGACTGCCATTCATTTTGGCGTCACTTGGACAGCGAATAACTTTACATCTGAAGCGTTTAAAGACTCTATTTGTCCATTGTTAATTTCTGAAGAAACACAACAATGTATAAAAGGCTCCATTACCTTGTATCTCACGTTATGGCTCCGTAGCAGACGCTTTTGTATGTCTCATAACCACGCGACTTAGTGTCGCACAGTAGAGAAATTACCGTATAGTCAGGAGAACCTCGCAGGCACTTTCAACTCACATTAGCTGTTTAAGTTTAATTACTAATGTTACGTCACATCTACGTCTTCAAGCTCAGTTGGAGGCTGCGCAGTAACACTCAGCCAGCGCCGGAAAAGTGCTTCTAATAGCTTTCACTGGTCTCCGTCCAGAGCAAACGGATCTGTTGGTCCATTTTATATATGTCAATGAGTGCGCCCCTTCAGCAAAGCAGGAAGCAGCAAAGGGCTTAGGCCAGTGTTGTTTATGGTTGCTATGGCAGTGCGCCAAGCTAAACGGTGACGGTTTTTAACCCCTCTGAAGCGTGCCATCCAACGGGAGTTTTACCGCCAGATAAACGTGGACTTCCGGGTACTGCCGCCATTCATCTGCATGTACGGCAGAACAGAAAATCTGCAAACTTTCCCTTAAGTTACCAGCTAATGCTAGCGGTAGCTAGCTAGCTAGCTTGGTTACATTTTTCAAAGCTCGTTCTAGTCTTGCCAGTTTTGACATTGCAAGACCCCTAGTCTTTACATATTTTGACAGTCTTTGACGTTGGAGGTGAGATGATTGTCTTTAGATGTGAGATGGTGTCAGTCTTTTCAAAGTCTGTTCTACTGCAGTGGTCCTCAAACTTTTTTCAATAATGAACCCCCATTGAAATATTTTTTCCATCCAAGTACCCCTAGACCAGCAAAAAACATTTTTGGTAGAAAATAAATGCCTAGCTAAATAGGCACAATACGCCGCTCCGCCATCAGTATCTGATTTACTAAACAATGATATTGTTGCTATAAAACACTGAAATGCTTTCAATTCCTTTGTACTTTGGTAAGATAGCATTTCTCATGAACTGAACAAAATACTGTTATCCTCCTGACCAAAGCTAGATAATTTTATTCCTGTTGTCTTGTGCCTACCTACCACTTCATCTGCGGACTCTTTAATTGGTGTTTCAGTGTTATCATTGGACTGTGGCCCTGTATCCACTCTCTGCCTGTTTTCTGCAGCCCTGCTGCTTCTGCGGACACCAACCGTGCAAAATGCAATATCTAGTTATTTCAAAGCATTTAAATGCTTCCGTCTCTCAGGATTTTCACTTCTTTTTAAGCCCTACCTTACATTTGTGGCTTATTTTTTTTATGGAACATGAGTCATCAACAGACAACTGCTCTGCCACTGGTAACATGAAGTAAAAGATGATTCCACGGAAACCACTGCTGTGGATTAAAAAATTCCTGGAGAATGACACCATGCAATACAAATATATAAGTGACCACAAAATGTTCTACATTTCCATTAATCAAAACAAAGTCTTGTTTTGTCTCTATTGTGTCCTACTTCCTGTTTTAATCCGAACCTCTGGACTTTTTTTCTGACTCAGGTCAGGAAACAGACAGCTTCCTGGGAGCCTCAGTGTCCAAATCGTCCTTGAATCTGACACTGGGGCAGCCACAACAGCCAGAACAGGAAGTGAAGAGGCAGTGATGGCAAACGTGGGGCAGACCAGCTTTTATTGTTCACAGGTGTGGCATCAATTTAAATCTATCATCACCACCAAACGGCCGACTATGGAAGCTCTTCCTTTGGGAATGGCTGGCATCACATCAACATCCTGTTTGTCAGATAGGCCGGTGGGGAGGTGAGGGGATGATTTGTGTTATGACTGGATGATAAAATGAACTATTTACCATGGTAAAACATAAAATAGGGCAATTTCTCTAAGGCCTCTCATATAAAACTGTACTATATGGTCTTCATGATTGCAATAAAAAGTTTGGGTAAAACAATGTGTTAATATCATCCATCACATATTATTGTCCATTGTTCTGTTCAAGATACAGAGCTGTTTTCTTGGTAAGAAGTGCGAGTGAGTGAGTGAAAGTGAGAGGGTAAATGACTATATGAACGAGAAAAACGTCTCTGTGAACACGTATCAATAGATTAAGAATAACGTGGACATTTACACGAACTGTCGTGAGACCGGGTTGAAATAAAGCAAGGAGTAGAGACTTCATATGCAGATCTGTAAAAGGAAAAGAAAGGATTTGTGTTTGAAGTTCAGCCTGTTTGAGTGGTTATGTGCATCTGCGTCAGGAAATACCTGACAGCCTCTCTTTGTAGACAGGTCTGCATGTGCATGTGCATGTGCATGTGTGTGTGTGTGTGTGTGTGTGTGTGTGTGTGTGTGTGTGTGTGTGTGTGTGTGTGTGTGTGTGTGTGTGGTATTTCCCTAAATGTGTGTGTTCATCTGGCTTGTCTCCCCTCCTTATATTGTTTCGCGCTGGGCGAAATCACCCAGAGAAATTCGTCTGACATCAGGCTTTGCCATGCCTAATTTCTGTTAATCCACAGAGACACACACACAAACTGTTCCTCTCCTGCTCCCACACACACACACACACACACACACACACACACTCACACTCGCACACAGACACAAATAGCACCCAAATGGAGTCGTATCAAGGAGCAGCATGCATCGCAGAGAGACGGAGCAGAACAAGTTCATTTGTACAGTGCCAAGAAACACTAATTCCTTGTAGCGTTGTTAATTTCCATCATGGAGGCAGCTCCTCTGTGAATAACAGCTCGGAGCTCTGACAGGCCGTCAGCCATGCATGTGTTTTCCTGTTTACATTTGTGAGCTTACTGCTGCTGCAGCGGGAATCAGCTTTGGAGTTTTAAAGATGATGAATAAATACAATGACAAATACTCAACTGCACCAGATGACATGACATTAGAAGTACAATGTGTGTGTGTGTGTGTGTGTGTGTGCGCGTGCATGCATGCGTGCGCGTGTGTGCGTGCTCTGCAATCTTCTGGACACCTGGGGCTTCATGTATAAACGTTGCATACACATGAAAATTCAATTCAATTTTATTTAAAGTATCAATTCATAACAAGAGTTATCTCAAGACACTTTACAGATAGAGTAGGTCTAGACCACACTCTATAATTTACAAAGACCAACAATTTCAGTAATTCCCCCAAGAGCAAGCATTCAGTGTGACAGTGGTGAGGAAGAAACCTGGGACAGACCCAGGCTCTTGATAGGCGGTGTCTGACGGTCCCGGTTGGGGGTGTGATGAACAGTGGTAATAATAGTCACAATAAAGATAATGGATCAGTGACTAGAAATAGTAGTTGTAGTAGTTCATGGGATAGCAGGGCACTGCAGTGTTTCACAGGACAGCTTGTGTACGCTGGTTTTCCCGCACACGGTGTGATTTATAAAAAGATTTTAGAGCAGATGGAAGAATGTGCGGGCCGTCTGCAAAGTCTTCTCTGGCTCTGTATCGTGGCGAATTCTACGTGAAAAGTGCCGAAACTCACCAAACATTACAAAATAAAGTTTCCACTTCAGTTACTGGCATACGTTTGTGACGTATCTGCTGATACTCCATAAAAGTTTGATCATATTATGTGGATAATGTTTCACATCTTTCACACTATTAATTGTTTAATTCGCAGGCTACTTAACCTCTGTTAAACATGAGGACGGGAAATGAATGAAAACTCCACTTAGAAAATACTTTCTTATTTGAAGCATCAATGCACTTCTTTGTGATTCTTGCTGTTCTGAGTTTGTACCTTCATGGTTAAATTAACTTTTTGGAAGTTGCTTTGGATAAAATCGTCAGTTACACAAAGTGAAAATATTACCAGCGCCGCTGTCGTGGCTGGTAACTAAAGGCCAAGACTATTACTTTATTTGCGTCACTGTAAATGGCATAACGTGTGCAATATGCTCCATTGGTTTTCTGAATGTAACCTGTTTAGGGTTGGGTATCGTTTGGTTTTTTTTCGATTCCGGTGCTAAATCTATACTTTTAAAACGGTGCCGGTGCCTAAACGGTGCCTGAACCGGTACTTTTCAATAAAGTTAAAAAAAATAAAAAAATTATAAAAAATAATAAGGGTAGTAAACAACAGTCAGTGACTTGTTTATTGCTAAGGCCATGGTCAAAATTAAAGATTTAATAATAACGTAATAACTATAACAATAACAATAACTTATTTCACCAGTAAATTGCTGTTGAACCCCAGATGGGAAAAGGGTATTTTACAATTACTGTCAATGCACCACGAGGCTACCAGTTTTAAGTGAATCTGTGTTGTTTAATTCCGACAATGGCAGCTGCAAGTGAACGCACCGTCTGTGTTGTTTAATTCCGACAACGGCAGCTGCAAGTGAACGCACCGTCTGTGTTGTTTAATTCCGACCATATAAACATACTGTATATCTATGAATTGCGACAACGGCAGCTGCTGCGCTGCAGAGCAGACTGTTACATCCCGCTGTAGAAGTCCTCCACAGTGAAATACAGTCACACTTTACACTGTTTAACGTTAGCTGTCAGCATTTTAACCGTGATTAATCCAGCTGCTAGCTAAAGGTAGGCTAACGTTACATGCTGTCAGGTGTAGTGTAAAGTCAGGCACCGAAATGAGGCACCGAAACTTTCGTTCTTATTCGGTCTCGTTACTACCGTTTACGTCGGCACCGGTTCCCTATTGGCACCGAGTTTCGGTACCCAACCCTAAACCTGTTTTAAGTCATTAATGTGTGTATAACCTTTATGCTGGAAAACATTTCCTCAGAGAATAGAGAATACTTATTTTTACTGTGCTCACGTATGAATTTTGAGAGACCAGGTGAAAAGAACATTACGAGTCAGAGGTTAATGAGAATCTACACTTCATCTGCAACAGAGGGAAGAAAGCAGGGAGAAGCTGCCTCTAATGTGATTGAAACCTGATCTGCATTGAATGCGGGTAATGAAGGGTCATCAGGTCATGGGTAGTAATCATCTAGGAGTGCAATTTGCATCTGAGATGACTGGACAGAACTGTGCTAAAGTCGGATGTGTTCTTCTCTTTCCTGTCTGTTTGTGCTCTAATCATATCTGTTCTCTTCTGGTTTGTCACACTCTGCTCTGCTCTGTTCTTTCAGTTCTGTCTAACTGAGGCTTTGGTATCTTTGGTTTCTGGCTGTGCTCTGTAATTCTGTCCTGTTCTGCTGTATTTTTCTTGTCAGGGTCTTGTTTTGTTGCTGTCTGCAGTATTGTTTAGATATTTACTGTAACCCAACACCTAAAATGCTATAAATGATTTCTTTCTGTCCGAGGGCACACAATTACATCAATATTTTTGCTGAGGGAAGTGAAAGGCCCGTTTTTCAATCCTGTCAGAGGGCTCTTATATAAAACTGTGCTTTATCTTTATTAATCTAATTCATCATTTAATACTTTAACTTTAAAGCTGCACCCTGTTAAACTCCAAGCCCACGGGATGTGGGCCACACTTTGAAGCAAATTGAACATAGCAGAAAAACGCTGGATGTGATGCCCTATGGCCCAAAAAATACTTTTTCCTATAGATTTACATGGCCAAAAGCTGTATCCAGTTCTTATAATACAGCTGTGGTTAACTCCTACAGTTTATAGAACTACTGTATATCAACTTTGGGGAGTTTTAGTGGAGTTTAGTCAATTTGTCATTTTCCCTTATATGAGATGAATGCATTTGGGTCCGGCAGGCCTCCTTGTTTGGTGCACTTGCATAATATACAGTAAATCTATAAATTGTCGGATGCATTCTCTCTTTCAAAAACGTTTTGGGAAACTGAGGACAGTATAAGGGGCGAAAGCAACATTAATGTATTTAGGTTTCTGTGGCATTTCTGAGAATAAGTATGTTGTGCCTATTTCTAAATAAAACATTGAGTTCTGAGATTTCATACTGGTCTGAGGAGAAGAGGATGTCTAGGAATCTCAGGGCTGAACAATGTGCTCAACCTTCAAGCCCTATATGAGAGGAGGTGGCATCATTTAAGGGAATTTTCAGTGTTTTACAACCTGGGTCTTGTTCCGTAGTTTTGGCAATCACTAACATTTTACATCCCGACTCTGCTGAGATATGGGGGAGCACAGGGCAACCACATGTGGTGGCCAGCTGGAGGTGTGTAAAGTCCGCCGTCAACGAAGCCAATACGATTCACTGAAACACGTAACGTTACTGTAATAGTAGTATTAGTGACACACTATTGCAGCTCCATTGCTGTCACCCCACACATGGAAACACCAATCTCAGCAGGGAGTGGAAAGTGACAATGATTACATCCCTCTCTAGGGAAACATAGACTTAGAGCATACAGGTAAGGTTGAAATGGGGCTTTTGAAGTGCTAAATGAATGGCTGCAGCAGGAAGTGACAGCGTAGCTTTCAGGTGAGTGGAGCAACAGTGGGCATCCAGCAAAGGATTAAGATTAACACTGACGGTTTAAATGAACTGCCGTGATAAAAAATTTGCTGCATGAATTAGCTTGCAGGCTTCACTTCATTTTGTTGCACTGATGGAACTTGTCAAATTTTTTGCATTATTGATTCTTTCAAAATAATTGTTGATAAATGTCTTATTTTTCCAGTAATATTAATATCTGGATTATCCCACTGCTGGAAATGTAACTGTAGGTGTATCGGTCTTCTAGGTCTCAGCTGTAAGCCACTGTGGAACACTTCATAAGCAGTCAATCTCTGGGACAGACGTCTGTGCAGCCCATTAGGCTCTCGTTGAGAAAATAGATAGGGAAATGACTTTAATTCACTTTTCTAGTGTCGCTGCCGGTGTCAGTACAAAGATAACAGTGTGATCACTCCTTCACTGTATTCAGTTAGGAAACTGCATTGTCTGTATGCACATTCAGACTGTCATGGATGTGTGTGCTTATCTGATTTCATTAAGTTGAATTATACTGTGACTCCGTTCAAATGAACTTTTATACAAGAAGTGCACTGCCAGATGAACAAACGGTAAAAGATGCCCGTTTATTGACTCTCATTGTAGTGGCAGACACAAACATTTAGATAACACTTTTCATGTTTCACATTACGTTTGACTGATTGATATGAAAGCCTTTGATGATAATCTTATATTATTAGTTTTCTTACATTAGAGCTGCTTTATCCATGGATTTCTGTTTTCTGTTCCAGCTTGCACTCAAAGTTCATATAATTGTGTAATGGTTATGCATAAGCTCAGTATGTGACTGCACACCACAGACCAGACAATCCAAGTATTTGCATCAGTTTGCATCAGATGTGGTCTGCTCCTTATCCCTGCTGGCTTCTCTGTCACTGTGTAACATTAGGTACTCATGGACACAACGTGGAACAGTCCAGAAATGTGCACGTATTAGCTTTCCACACTTCTCGGTGATGATCCAAATGAATTCACCATTCTGGACAGAACACATTTCTGATTCAAAGCTTTGGCCACAGCTAAGGTGATAACTGTTATCAGTTTTGGAACTCCTGTCATGGTTGGGTACCGAAAACCAGGTGCCAATATAGTTCCTAAAAGACCATTATCTACCGGACTAAATGTGTGCCGCAGGAGGTCCTTCTTGTCTGTGGCCATCAAACTATATAACTCATAACTCTTCCCTCTGAGTGTTACACACTTAGAGTGTCAAAACTGGACTCACAGCATGTATTTCCACATCACCACTCAATATTCTTGGACAATTATGTACAATTATTACTTGGTGCAATAATTTATCACTTACATTTACATCTGTTTTTTATTTACTGCTACCACTTATATAACTGTACTTTATGTTCACCCTGCACTACAATAATATTTATACAAGCCATTGTTTTAGAAACAATCTTTTTAACCTAATCTTACATTTAACCTAATCTTACATTTAACCTAATCTTACATTTAACCTAACTTTACTTCTATTTCTTAATGTAGCTGTGTTACCTTATGTTACTTTGAACACTCATTGACTTGCTCTTTTCTTTCTCTTATTTTACCTTGAATTTGACAGAGCACCTGCAACTAAACAATTTCCCTAAGGGGATCAATAAAGTATTCTGATTCTGAACACAGATTTCAGTGCCTCATTTCGGTGCCATTTAAATGCCTGCGCTGCGGACGTTAGCGGCAACAGAAGCATTGTTGCATGTGATGCTAGTTACCATTACACTTGGCAGCAGGTAACGTTAGCCTACTGTTAGCTAGTAGCTGGATTAAACACTGTTAAAAGGCTGACAGCTAAACACTGTACAACACCGGGAAGTACAACAGTCGCCAGCTAAAGACACACCGTAGCCTATAGCTGTGGCCACTGGCCCACTGCCGTTGTCGGAGTCATCGGAGAAACAACACCGACGGGACTTAATGGTGCGTTCATTTTCAACTTGTAAGCTTGTGGTGCATTCAAAGTTATTGTAAAACAAATATCTGCCATTTAGTGGTTCTTTTTGTCATTTAACAGCAATTGACTGGTGAAATAAGTTATTGTTATTATTAAATTTTAAATAAATCATTTAAATTTAAGCATATGGCCTTTAATTTCACAGTCTGTTTTGAGCTCTTCTTTTTTTTAAAGTTTTGGTTCAGGCACCGGCATCGTTTTAAAATGAAAATGAAAAAACCCAAACGATACCTAACCCTAGTTGTGATTTGTCACAAAACATTGTTTACAGTGAGTAACTTGAGAGAATGAATGATGCTTAACCTACTACTTTACGAAAAATTTTAGGGCTATAGCTAATACCAACTATTGACCTATTTACCAAGAACTCCCTGAGATTGGGATGAAATTTAACACATCCCTTCCTTAAACATCAAGCGAGCAGAATAACTTTAAAGGTGCTCTAAGTGATGTGACGCGTTTTTTAGGCTACAACATTTTTTGTCACATACAGCAAACATCTCCTCACTATCCGCGAGCTGCCTGTCCCCTGAACACACTGTAAAAAAACGTGGTCTCTGTAGACAGCCCAGGGTCCACAAACTGCAACAAAAACAAACTGCGCCAACCTGCCCCATGAATCATAACAAACAGTGTTCCAGCCAATAACCAACAAGAAGGAGTTGGTTGAGTCATGAATATGCATTGTGGAAGTAGCCTACGTGCTAACGCTGCTGCAGTGATGGCTCAACCAGCTCCTTCTTGTCGGTAATTGGCTAGAGCACCTTTAATGTAAGGTTTGATTCACAAAACGTCTCTCATGAATGTGACAATGTGTTGCAGTCTTGCCAGGCACTGATACCACCCACTGGCTGGAAGTGGATCCACCAAGTGTTCAGCGCCTTGTCAGTAGGGTGTGCACTAATGGGTCCACAGGCCCAGACGGACTGCCAGCTTCTTTGCTCAAAAGCTGTGCAGAGGAATTGACATCAGCATGGTGTCCAATATTCCGACAGTCCTCAGACACTCACGCAGTCCCAGCTTTGTGGAAAAAGTCAATCATAACACCAGTGCCTAAAAAGCCCTGTTCCACAGTGACTAATGATGTTTGTCCTATAGCTTTGACCATGGTTGTCATTAAATGTTTCTAGAAATGTGTAGTGTCCCAGCTTAAAAAGGATGTGGAGCCAATGTTAGATACGTGTCAGTTTGCCTAAAAGCATGTAGTGCAGCACTGAAGGCGCCACCTTAAGCCATTTTGAACTGTATCTCTAAGAACCTTAAGAACACAAAAGCATATGCTCTAATTTTATATATTGATTTTAGCTTGTAATACTGTGCACCCCTACCTGCTTTTAGAGAAGCTGAAGGATATATATATATATATAAGTGTTAACACTACCCTAATTAAAAAATAATACACTTTGATGTCCCTGAGGGGAAATTTGTCCTGGGCATAGTGCTACAATCTGTTGCTACACAACACAAACACGTAACCATTCTAAAGAAACCATTCTAAAATCAACATAAAATCAGCTGCTTTTATTCTTTTTGACTAATAGGACAGAACAAGTGCAGATCAATGGGGCACTGTAAGAGACAAAACACAGATACACAGGGGTGCCACAAGATTGTGTGGTGTCACGTATAATATAATGACTGCAGGAAAGTACACCCCCAATATTTGTATTGTAAAGTTTGCTGATGATACTGTGATTTTGAGCCTTCTCCACAGGACACGGACACTTCCCTGTACTACCATGAGATAAGACACCTTCATCAAGTGGATCAACCAACCATTTCATTTTAAACGTTCACCAAAAGACAGGAGATGGTCTTTGACCCAAGGCAAGTAACTGACCATGAGCCAGTGGTCATCAAAAAACTAGACAATCAGGTGTCCTCGTACAAGTACTTAGTGACAGTAGGTGTCCATGTAGACAAACTTCTTTGCTAGAAAATACACATCGATAACCTGTGCAATACATTGCAGCAGACTACTTTCTAAGGCGATTGAGGCTGTATGGAGTGAGCAGCCTGATCATGCTGATGTTCTACCGGGCAATCCTAGTGAGCATCATTATGTACGGAATTACAGCGCAGTTTGGCCACTAAAACGCATGCACAAAACATCTATGAAAGTAATAGGGAAGAAAGACTATAAGCCCATACAGAGTCTGCAGGGGCAGACAGTCATCAAACAAGCAACTATAATCATTAGATAGATAGATAGATAGATAGATAGATAGATAGATAGATAGATAGATAGATAGATAGATAGATAGATAGATACTTTATTGAGCCCCAAGGGGAAATTCAAGGTCCCAGTAGCTCAAAGACATCACACACAACATACACATACATCACAAACAGGATGATAAAATGACAGATCATCATTAATAATATGAACAATAAAAGAAAAGATACTAAGTAAAAAATCCACATGCAGTATGCATGGTAAGGTGCATTGGGGACAATTGGCGATGTTAGACCCTAAATTTCATCTCAGTCCCCCTAAAAAACAAAATAAAAGTGCTTCAAGTTAGAGTTTGTGAACTTGTCTGTTAGTGACAGAGGACAAACAATTACAGGTTCAAAGGGCTTGAAACATATATATTTAATATCCTGTGTGCCTGTGACCGATGCTATGCACCCATTACCCAGTCAAGGAAAGGGTTAACAGAAACGTAGCTTTGGCCAATCGGAGGAGGTTGTGCCAGTGCAACATTTGAAAATATTTTCTCTGAAATTTTGTATTACATTTATATCTACATTGATGTCAAAACCTAGACTTTCAAACATCAAGATGTCATTTATTAATATGCATTCGTTTCTAAATGAAATATAAACATATTTTCCTATTCTATTTTGCCTGGAAACGCTTCCAACACGCCGGCAGTGTGTAAGCTCTAACCTGTTAACATGGGAGCCAAAATATAAACGGACACGCCACACGGCTGACACGCTCGCGCGACGCGTGCAGTGTGTAACCGGCCTTAGTGCAATAGAGCAATGTGCAAAAAATACACAAAGCACTTTAGCACTTTAATTCGTACAGGTTCTTGTTCTTTCAAGCTGCGTGTTGTCAATGTCAACACACAAGCAAAAGACTGTAACACTTTACCCAAGACAAAAAGTTGTATTCTATTCTACACCGAGGTTCTACGTGCAGGTAGAGTCTGCAGCTATACAGATTTGAACTGCTACATTCTGCTTTTGCTGCTCTGTTCTTGCCTTTCATAGTTACATAAAATGACTCAGAGCTTATGATCCACTTCACAGTGGATCTTACTGTGCTTCAAGCATCATTGGGAAGACATTTATTCCCGCGGTCGTGAAAAGCATCTTCTCAAATAGCTGCAAATCTTTACAATTTCCCACTTGCCAGTCTGAACTCCAGCTCATGAAACCAAATCACACTTGTAGGGAAACAAAGAGGCATGTAAGTATGTTTAGCTTTTGGTGTTTGATGGCCAAGAAAATTCAGCAGTCTGCTTTTGGCTCTCAGCCAACAAATGTGTGCAACAACGCAGAGATAGAAAAACTAATGTCGTTCTCGGTGTAGTGACTAATGTCGATTCCGAGAGGTATGTCTTCATACCGGCCGTTACCAAGGCTGTATAAGAACAGTGTTGACCGCATAGGGAAGAGGTCTGGGTGGATGGGTGGGTCTTAAAACACAGCGCTTTCGAGCTGGGGAGCGGAGTTCGCATCTCATACAACGATGCCCCCCCACAACAAACCTGCTCCCATATTAACAACCGAATGACCGAATGAACCATCATTTTCACTCCCTCCATTGTTTGGGTGGTGATGGTGCAGTAGATATGACACATGCTTTTGGTGTGGGAGACCCAGGTTCAACTCCCACTGCGATACATCAACTGATGTGTCGCTGAGCAAGACACTTAACACCTAGTTGCTCCAGAGGCGTGCAACCTCTGACATATATAGTATTTGTGAGTCACTTTGGATAAAAGCGTCAGCTAAATGACATGTAATGTAATGTTTGCATCTCAATACACTAACACCCCTTTCCAACTGTACCAGCAATGCTGTGAAAACCTGTTATTGTTGTGTGAACGCCTGTTATTACCTGGTATTATCCTTTGTAGTGTGTAACAATCATGGCTGACATACCTTATTATCATGAATTAACATAATGGCAGGGAGGATATGAAGTGACACATAATGAAGAGGGAGGGGAGGTTCTCTTTGTTGTTGCTAAATATGCAGTCATTTTAATAAGGTAAAGGTAAAGGTACTTTATTGTCACATACACATACATGTAGCGAAATTCATTCTCTGCATTTAACTCATCCCTCAAGGGAGCAGTGGGCAGCCAATAACAGAGCCCGGGGACCAACTCCAGATCAGAGCCAGTGCCTTGATCAAGGGCACTGACTGGAGAACCTAATACATGTTTTTGATGAATATAATATGAATATAATATGTATATCTAAAAAGGGGGAGATGATGGTAATAAACCTTTATTTTTCGCATTGGTAATATTCTCCTGTCCTGTTGGCCAATGCAATTTTGGTCATCAAGGTTAATTCTCTTTTATGCATTTTATTTTTTAACGTGTAAATTAGAAGCTTCAATGTTGAATTCACACATGGTTTTCATTCAGGACACGTGGTCTTTATTCAGGTGTAAACGATTGCCTGTGGCATCATGATAGCATGCAGGTGCACCTCCAACACCCTCCCGTCCCCCCTCCATGAGACTACTATCAGTGTGTCTAATGTCGTTTTTACATCACATGGTACCTGCTCGACTGGCCTCGACTCACCTTTTTTGGTTTTCCATTGTGAAAAAAAGTCCCTGGTACCTAGTATCGTCTCCGTCGAGGTTCCAAGCGAGCTGAGGCGATACCAAAAGGTGACGTGAAAACCTGCAGACTCCTGATTGGTCGGAGAGAATCGTCACTAATCACTGCGTCATCATTGCTAGCGATGGCCGGGGGTGTTCTGAACAAACCCGCCATTTTAAAATAGTTTAGCCAGCGGTGTTTTTTTTTTGCTGCCTCCAGCTTCTTTTGAAACTAAATGTGTCTTCTGGCTGTGGCAGACAGCCACATGCCGAGAATCAAATACAACACACCTTTGATGTTCTGTGTGTGTGTTGCGTTAGGCACGGGGCACCACGGTCGAGTCAAGCCGAGCCGAGCAGAGTGGAGCTGGGACTAGCAGTGGGTAAGCGCCATTAGTAAATAGAACCCTGTTGAAGTGATGACAATGATTTCCAAAATGAGGAGTCATTCACATATAAAAACAACACATTTTCACCACCACACCTGTAAATTACATTAGTTCGTGCTGCCAGCATTTGTGAAGAGCAACTCGTATGTTAATTACTGGGTTTATACCAAAGGTTTTGTGGAAATTAAACTTTCAAAAAGTCTGTCTTTTGGGGCTTGTTTCAGTTTGCATTTGATTGGGTTTCATCACCGTGAAGTATATTGTGTTTGTGCACAAATTACATACACACTCCCTCATTTCTCTCCATCTCTTTCTATCTCTCTCTCTGGGGAAAGCAGCTGTGAAACCTTAAGCACAGGACACACACTGAAGAAAAGAGACCAGCAGAGAGATACAAAAAACTGATAGAGAGAAAGAGAGAGAGAGAGGGAGACAGAGACAAAAGACGCATTACAAAGTCACTTTACTGGAGCTATCATTTCAACAGCACAACACAAGACATAAGGGTAGAGCAACAGTGTTATTTCAATCAGGAGAGACTTGTTTGCAGATATGCAAAAGGTTTTAATGTACAACAGCATGTAGTGTACAGTGTATTGGAGATTGAACTCCATTGTTATTAATACATTTAATATATTAATAAATTGAATGTAGGGGTAGGGAACCAAGATGTAACCCCCCGATGCAATCCAGACACCGATGGTGGCGGAGAAGGCCGGAAAACCAGACCGAGAAGGCATCGGAGCGTCAGCCGGAGAAACCCCTAGGACGGGAGGCGGAAGGGGAGGAGGAGGGACGACTTCTTCCTGAAATGACAGCTGATAGCACAGGGAGAGAAGCAGCTTTTTAAAACAGTGATGTGACGCTGTGATTGGCCTATGGGATCCTTGGCCGTTCCTGATTGGTTTATCAGAAGGTGAACACCTCCAGCGCTGATTCGCTTTAGGAGGGACTGATTACTTGTTAGGTCTTCCTGAAAGAATTTGTGCTGAGCTTTATTTGTCACACAATCGCAACTTTCTGTTGCGAACGGCGTTACGGCAATATTTACGTAATTTGGAGGACCCTTTACGTTCTGATATTTGCACATTATGTTCATTTTGCATTAAAGTTCCTAATACAAGGAAAAAAACACCTTGTACTTTTCATTTGTCAAGTATTTAATTCAGTATACAGAAATAGGTTTTAGCATGTGGTTATTTCATAGATACCATTTATTCAATTAACAGAAAACATGCTACAGCGTGATAGATTTCATTATAAAGATATAAAATAACCTATTTCGAGATCGAAGATTTTGGCCATATCGCCCAGCCCTACCTGCAAAATATTTAAACATAAACCAGAGCATTACATTTGCCACCACTATGTAATTGGGAAAAGAAATGAGCAACATAGAAACCTAATTTCATTTATGCCTGGGTTTTGGAAGGATAGGACAACCATTTTGCTATTTTGGTATGACAACACGTTGTGATAATCGAAAAATCAACAGTGTTCAAACTGTCATGGCTGACGTGTTTTTTTGGCCATCGCCTGTTTTTCGCAGGTGGTTGGGCTCCATAGGGCATCACAGTAACAGCATATCACAGCAATGGTCTCAGTGTGAACACAGGCAAAAACAAAACCCTTTTTTTCCACATTCCCAGCTGAACCTTTCTCTACAACTGTGCGTATCTCAGGCTTTAAAGCTCTCCTGCCATTATGGAAATAACACACAACATTGGCCCTTCTATTAGCCGTCATGACCCGCTGCACTCAAAATCCATTTTCTGTCACACACTGACATACTAGACCACCTTTTTGTTCCCGACAGTACAATACACTCACAATGCCGGCACTCCTTTTACAACAAAGCCTGGCTCTTACTTCTCCTTAAGTACAACACCATGCATTAAAAGGTACTGCCTGTAATGAGTCCAAATAGGGGCCATTATAAAACAGCACTCTTGAGTGGACTCTCATTGGCTGAGCTGTGTCTGTTGTCTCTATTAAAATCTCTAAAGCCATTCATTCAAGAGCACTGAAACGGAGTGTGGAGAGGCCCGCTTCGGAGAACTCAGCCCTTTAGCTAATGAGCTCACTTGCATTACTTATTACAGGAAACATAATTGGCAAACGAATCTCTCTTAATTTCTCATCTTGCAATGAGTAAAACGAGTCTTTGTTCCTTGTCTCGAACACTCAGATGCTCTCATTGTGTGATTTCACCACCTTTTACCCTCAGTCGGTTGTACTACCTCTCCCCCCGCCGACTTCTTTTTACATTCTCTTTGAACTGAATGATTGAAAAGCCTTGCTTTACTTCATGCATCCTGAAGAGCCCACCACTCCAGTCTGAAGTGTCAATAAAAGTGAACCATTACAGCGCCGTCTGAACTATTCAGGCGCAAACTCTCCATGCCACAATGTTCTGTTCTCCTCCTTTGTTTTGTTATGTGTTGTACCCCACTGTTCATTTTTATCCTTAACAAAGTTCTGCAGTGCTCCAACACATCTCTCACACTCTAAGGAGTTTGACTTTTGTGTGATATACTTTGTTCTAACTGTTATCAGTAAGCTACTTCATAGTAGTCTCGCATTGCCAGCCCTATCTCTACAGCGCTGTGGAGATGCATTCTGGAATGTGAGGAAAAAATCTCTCTGGGTTGTTTGCATTTCTTTAAACCAATCACAATCGTTTTAGGCCTGCACGATTCGGGGAAAAATATGAATCACGATTTTTTTAGCTTAGAATTGATATCACGATTCTCTGCCACGATTTTTTTCTCACGATGTGTTATGTTTATTGCACACATGAACCATGACAAAACAAAAAAAATTGGCAGTACCAAACATTGATTTTTAGCACCTATAGCACATTGCGCATCACCACAAGCCTGTAAACATAGAGGCTTCAATGAATAAAGAAAATAAAGTAAATACTGGCCATTTAAAGGTGCAATATGTAATATTGTATGTAATACTGGCAGCTAGCAGTTAAAATAGTTACTGCACTACCAATTCAAAATACTGGAGAGTCGTTTCCCCCGCCCCCTCCTGCCCAGACTCAAAGTTCACGGTGGTTGCCAGGCTGAGACCGCAGCATTCACAACAATGTTGCTAGACGCTTTTCTCACATAGCCAGACGTTACTCCACAGCACAGCGGAGTAGCTAACGTTAGATGCTAGTCTCACATAGCCAGACATTACTCCACAGCACAGCGGAGTAGCTAACGGTAGATGCTAGTCTCACATAGCCAGACATTACTCCACAGCACAGCGGAGTAGCTAACGGTAGATGCTAGTCTCACATAGCCAGACATTACTCCACAGCACAGCGGAGTAGCTAACGGTAGATGCTAGTCTCACATAGCCAGACATTACTCCACAGCACAGCGGAGTAGCTAACGGTAGATGCTGGCTATATTGACAGTCATAAAAGCCCGTGCTCACGCGGAGCTCTGTAACCAACTGACAGACACACTTTTTCGGCTTGAAATTACAGTATGAACCGCTAAAAACACAACAACCTCACTGTCCTCTCCACACGCCAGTCAGGCACACTTCCTCGGCTTAGAATTACAATACGAAACGCTAAAAACACCAGTACCTTGCCGACGGAACACACTTCATTGGCTTAGAATTACAGCAACAATCGCTAAACACACTGCAAACTCAAAGTCCTCTCTTTCCGATTTACAGCCCCCCTCTCGTGGTTTAAAATAACTCACGGTTGTCGGCTCCAGCCGCTGAAGAGGCTACACGCTGTAAACAGCCATGGGCTGCTTGCCTGTTCCTCCCGGTAACGTTAACAGTTAGCAGGGTTAGCATGGCGGCGTTAGCCAGGACCAGTCGGGATCACTTTACTGGCTATGTCTCAATTGTTTTTGCGAGTAACCAACTCGGGTACTCTAGCTATATAATTCAATGTGACTACACAAATGTTGAAATGACAAAAAATGCCCGTTCCTAGTAGCTGTGATAAATTAGCATGAAGCTAATGCTTACCTGTTCAGGAGGAAATAAGCCAACTCTGCGTCCTTTTGGGCTCTAAGCTGTCTCCATCTTTCAAATACAACTCCAGTATTTACCAGGGGGTTGTTACGTCTCTGGTCACGCAACTGTTAGAAACATGCTGTTTTCTTTTTTTATGTCATGTAGAATCTATCTCCATTGATCCTGTTCGTTCGTTTGCTGCTTTCATGGCTGTACTACCGTTACAGCTGTAGCGTGCTGGGTTTAAGTTTTTACAGGTATATCTGGCAACCCGGCCTGCCTGTCAAACTGGGCCGTTGATAACAACACACAGACCAAAACATAAACATAAATTCCGTCAAGGAATGTAAATTTCAAAAAGAAAAAATACTGACATTAGCATTGTTGTCAGAAAAGATAGTATTTCAGTTTAACATGTTTCCTTAATATCTGATGAGGCATTGGTGTCATTTTTGGATTTATTGCAGTACAAATATTACATATTGGACCTTTAAGTACAGTAGGCTACCAAAAATAGTGACATAACATATTGAACTAAATATGGCCCTGATACCGGCTCTATCTGAACTCCTTGAACATGTCTTTACATAATTAAAACATGTCAATCAACCTGCTGCAGCTACAGCTTCAGTCTCTAAAGAGTTTGTGGTGACGTTTGAGGTGCTGGTAAAGTCTTGTGGTGTTACTTTGCGGTGCTGTAACGAGGGCAAAGCACGCCTCACAAATCACATCAGATTGACCCTCGTCATCTTGATCGAATCAAAAATACTTCCACACCAATGAGTGCGAGTCTTTTTTCGGAACGAGTTCGGTTTGAGACTGAGTGGTTGGCTGATTCTCGTCACTAGTACCTGGGTTTTCATCAGTATCCATTTGGTTTATTTCCGAATTTCCGCACTCGCTCGATGAGTGAAACACGTCACTAAAAGATGCTTTGTCATTGGCTGAAGGTGAAGACCTGAACTGTGTGAGAGAAGTCCTGCCAAAATAAAGACCGAAAA
The DNA here is from genome assembly GCF_004354835.1 of Perca flavescens. NCBI lineage: Eukaryota > Metazoa > Chordata > Actinopteri > Perciformes > Percidae > Perca > Perca flavescens. The sequence goes on from NC_041342.1 coordinate 30,054,169, forward strand.
TCCCCCCCCCAAAAAAATTAATTATTATTTTTATTTTTTTTTAAATCGAAGTCATTTAAAACTTTAATCGTGAACAGGGTGAATCGAGATCGCGATTTTATAACGATTTATCGTGCAGGCCTAACGTGAGCTATTTAAATTAGCTGATACATGGTTAAACCCAGTGTTGGGGAGTAACGGAATACATGTAATGGCGTTACGTATTCAGAATACAAATTATGAGTAACTGTATTCCGTTACAGTTACAATTTAAATAGTTGGTATTTAGAATACAGTTACATTGTTAAAATCAATGGATTACATGACAATACTTCTCCGTTTCACGAGTTTATTCACTCTGAATAAATTAAGGCAACTTAATGCATTTTCCAGAAGCCCCGATATGAAATAGAAAAAAATAGCTATTTGCGTGATCAGTCACAATGGAGTCGGAACCGGCACGACAGAGCCTGGGCAGCAATAAGTTTCTATCTTGGAAATTCAAACAGCATTTCACATTAAAGAACGAACAGGGAGAATGAAATACAGCTAACTCTGCAGCCTCTGCTTGCCAGCAACCAACCTCCTTTCAGCTCCAAATTACTCCACTTCCAACCTGAAGTAGCATCTTAAAGTAAGTTATTTTTTTAATTAGCCAAGGGTAGTTGTCTGCTGTAGTTTTACTGGTCACCTTGCTATTTTAACATTGACGTGCGACTTTACATTCTCCTAGGTGCTGATTTACTAGCTCCAGAGCCGTTTAAAGACTATAGCCCCGTTTGACATGCTAACTAACGTTAGCTAAAATTAGCTTGTGGTAGCTTAGACTGCAGTTCGATTTTTGTAGTAGGCTATGCAGTTCGGGACTACCAATAACATAATCTATCTGCTTGTTCAGGTACACATTCAGCTAGTTGGAAGAAAACGAACACACCATTATAGGCCTGTTTAGTAAGATGTGATAGCCGCATTCCTACACCTATAAAACGCAATTCAATGTGGAAGTAATCTTGAAGTAATCCAAGTATTCTGAATACATTACTCAGATTGAGTAACGTAACGGAATACGTTACAAATTACATTTGTGGGCATGTATTCTGTATTCTGTAACGAAATACGTTTTGAAAGTATCCTTCCCAACACTGGTTAAACCTCATTTGCTCTTACCAGTGTATCTCTGTGTGTACTTTGTCCACAGCAATTGCACCAATCGGTCCCAAAACTTCCCAGTTAGAGAGGAAATGCCCTAAACATATTCTTTGTAAATCTTGACGATCATTCCCAGAAAGAACCAAGCAGGCCTGCTTTGTTGCACGATCCAAATTTTCTTCAAAGGTTGCCATTTTCAGCATGCAGCTTGCTAGCTCTAATGTTGTTGTCGTTTCCCGCAGTAAAGGGATTTTGAGAATGGGTCGGGGTTAGAGTTATCAAATTACTGTATATATCCATTAAAAGAAGGGAATTGTTAATAATAAAATGGATAAAACACCTAATCTATACATACATTAAACCTTTATGGCCTTATTTTAACGATCTGAAACGTGATATCAAACGTGAAACGCAAGTAGCTTTGTTGGCGGATCTCGGGCGCTGTTGCTATTATACCGGCGGGATAAATGACTCTTGCGGCCGACGCAAATCTAAAATGGGTTGGTCTGAAGTAGCTAGGTGTGGTTTGGGCGTAACGTGCAATAAACCAATCAGAGCGTCATCTCACATTCCCTTTAAGAGCAGGTGCGCTTGTTCCATGGCGTATTGCTATTATGGCGGCGGATATGCCTGGCGCACGCCTGGCGCACACCTCCGGGATGCGGCAAAGTAATAAATGCCCGTCTTGACCGGGTGGCGATGTTGCTGCTCCTCTCGGGCGCAACTCCTCAAGTCTGGAGAGGATTGCTGCAGCCATGGAGCGTGGGCCTCCAAACACGCCACCTTCTCCTGTTGTGCCCCTTTCTCCTCCCCCCCACTCCATCTCCGCCCACCCGCTCCACCAGGAGCGCATTGCCACTCTGGGACCAGATCCCTGCCGGAGTGTCCAATCCCACCGTAGTTCAACATCACGTCTCCTTAAGTCCTCTAATATTTCCTCATTTATGTCATCAACACAAATGTTGATGAAATGTTGTGTAAAACACAACAAGCCACAAAGAATGCTGGGACTTTTTGAGGACTTTACTGTAAAGTGCGTCCTGACCGATCCAAACACCTGAAGCGCATTTTCAGTAATATTTTTCCTTGTAATTATGTATGGTTTGCAAAACTGGAAACTGCTGCATCCGTGTAGATGAGAGAAGCAAAGTGGTTGTGCATTGTGCACACGCTACATTATGGCCAAGCATGCGCCCCTAAAATAGCATCTGAATAATGCGCCACTGACTTTAGACTAGCGCTACTGACTTTAGACCAGTTTTTCCTGGTCAGTGGCGGAATTGTTTTCTGAAAATGCAAAATAGCACCAGGGAACGTTTGCGTCTGAACACGCCTCCTCTTTTTTCATTCCCTTAATTTACCAACGTGCGTCTGTGGAGGGAAAAGTCTGCTGTGCGTCGCGTGCAAAATAGGAATGATACATGTGTCGGTGTACAAAGGCAATTGCGCTGGGTGCAAGATAGGGCCCTCAGTGTGTAACTTGAGTGAAGATAATGACCTCTTCTGAAGAGTCCATCATGTTCTTTTAATCCTCCGTGTCCTCCTTGGCTACTAGCTACTGCGTGAAGGAGGGGTGGGGTCAGTGCTCGATCACGGAAGGCTTGTATCATGTGGACGCACCAACTGTGTTGTTGGGGGAGACAGAAACTACGCACTATAGCTTCAAGACTATATATTTATTTTTCATATGAAGAGGGATGCAAACAAAAAACGGTTGAAAAAGACAATCAATGAACCTTCCTGCATCTGCCTTGCTAGAGTGCTGTTTTAGGATGATCTAACAATTGGTCCGTGGAACGAAGCTGAAGCAGAGCATCAAACATGCACGTCTGTTTTGTAAAGCATCACACGTACCCACACGTACTTTGGACTCTGACCTCTTTGGGCCTTTAGAGTCTCAGGGAGACAAATGAAGAGATATGATGATATTAAATCCACAATTGCACACATAAAGAGGAGCACAGAGAGCACTGACAGTGATTGGTTGGTTCGCTGTGCGCGATGTCAGCGCTGCAGGGAGTCTTCTGTGTGACTTTCTGCAGGGCTGTCAGCTGTCACTCAGTCTTCTTTCTCCCTCTGTCTTCAACACACACACACACACACACACACACACACACACACACACACACACACATACCTCACGGTCCAATGTCAAAGCACATCAGGAGGTTATTGCAGACATGTGGACTAACTAGCGTTTTGCTTCTGTGCACTGGGACGGCTGAATACACCGGCAGCTCTGTAAACATCTGTCTGTTTCTATGCCGCTAAATACATGTGTATATGGATAAAAATCATGTCCATTGTACAAACTACTAAAATAATTTTATTTTCCAATTGTTTAAGTATAAAAAACATCAAGTAGCCATACGTTAAATAACTAAATCTCTTCGTTTCATTTCCCAGCCATTTTGTTGTGTACCCATAAAATGACCACGGCAAACAGCAGTCCACTGGCTTTTCTACCAGTTTCATTTCTATGGTACAGCCCCTTTAATTTTCATCAGCTTCAGACTGGGTTGAAAAAGGGGAACAAGTGTACTGTATATCTTAGAGAATGCCTTTGGAAAGGGTCCAGAATTTTGTGCTATGCCACCATTTTAGGAATCCACAGATGTTATTTCTGTTCACTGAAACACGTCAGTCAGTGTTTGTGAACTCTTTCCTAAAGCTCAAACATTTTAGGGGGAGAACCTTTGACTGTGATATAAAATGAGGAGCTGTTCCATAGACATAAATGAGACTGTGACTTAGCGAAGCCAAGGGATAGTTAAATTGTCGCAGCAAAATGAAGTTTATACTGTAGCACTGATAAGAAGTATTAAGAAACTAAACCTCATTTGGGTGCAGAAACAGATAAAAAATATTTTAGGTCAACAAAAAAAATGCAGTGTCCCAGATTCTCTATCCCGAGACAAATTCAAGGGCCAGTTATCCACTCCTCAGCCGCAGGAAAAAAAAAGTGGTGCATGTTTTTAAGTTTTGACAGGACTGTCCTGTGGCACAGAAATAGCATATTTGAATTCCTGAAATGGGTGGAATTCCCTTTGAAGCCTCATAGAACTCAGATGCACAGTGGTAATGATCAGCGCTATGTTCTCCAGGCGCTGTGATCTGTATGCTGTTACTGTGGCTTACAGTACATCCCCAGATGCTGCTGCCACAGTTCAGTTACTAGGTAAGAACAAATTAATTTGAACTTATTCTGTGCTACAATTTAACAACAAACAAAAAAACTGTTGGTGACACACAAGGGTGAACACTGGCGGGGGGACACATTATAATCGGGGTAGTCTATATCCACGAAGTACCACTTCCAGGATTGCTCAGTTGCTCCGTCAGTTACCTTCCACTTTCTTTTGGTTGGCATTTTAAACTCTGCAGGGTAAATCCAGACAGCTAGCCAGACTATCTGTCCAGTCTGAGTTTTCTGTTGCACGACTAAAACCACTTTTGAACGTACACATGTTCCACCAAAACAAGTTCCTTCCCGAGGCTATTTTGCAGAGGCATCGGGGCTCCGAGCGGCGCTCAGCTCTGCCCAAGACGATTGTGATTGGTTTAAAGAAATGCCAATAAACCAGAGCACGTTTTTCTCCCATTCCCGGAATGCTGTGTGGACTGGCCAGACCCTCCTCCGCAGCGTTGTGGAGGAAGGTCTGGCAATGCGAGACTACAGCGATGTTAACCCAAACTATAGAAGTGAAACACAGGTTTTAATAAACTGAAGTTCCGCAATAACACACATTCTCATCATGCCGAACTTTCGTAGTTTATAAATGTCAGTAAGGATCATTCCTTCATTTTTTGTGCTACACTCTCAGACCTATGTGCACAGAGTGACCATTAAACCACTCACTGTTGCAAGGCGAAGTTAAAAATCAAACCAACCCTAACCTGCACTGAAGCCAGCAGATTGATTAATTGGTACGTTTTCCTTTAGAAAGTCTGACAGAATGGACGTTTAATCCAGGGTTGACTGAAGATAATCAGAGTTGAGGGGGCTGAGAGAAACTCAATCCATAAATCATGTCAAACCAAATGCTTATTTGAATGCACATATCCTTTTTTATTGAAGAGTTATAAACACTTTTTTTTTAACCCCATTATAGAATTACTCATGCAGTACGTCGCTCAACTTTAAAACACTACTACTACGGCTAATACCACAATGTGTGAGCCTATGCAAGAGAAAAGTGACCATAAAATGAAGCACATTAATAGTACACCAATTTCACACACTCACACACACACACACACAATGACTCAGACCTCAGCCTGAGCAAATAAAGCTGGAAGCCAATGATTTCTTAACAGCATGCCGCCCTCCACTAATGGCCCATTTTCAGGAAACGCTTCACCATTATGGAGAATAATTTGTAATCTACCAACTCACTACCTGAAATAGTGTATTGCCGTAGTGTGTGATATGCATTAGGCAGTGTACCCCAATCGTCTTATTTTGAAAATTGAAAAAGATAAAAGGCCTATATCCATTTATGTTAATTTTAATCAATTTGCAAAAACGTCTGAAATCCTGTTTTCACTTCACACTTCACTTTGTCATTATGGGGCGTGTAGATTAATGACAGATTTTTATTACATTCTAGAGTGAGACTGAAACATAATTCTTCATCTTTTCATCCGAATCAAGGGTCTTGCTGATACTTTTGTACCTTTACTTGAGTTTGATAGTGAATGCAGCACTTCTCTCTCTCTCTCTCTCTCTCTCTCTCTCTCTCTCTCTCTCTCTCTCTCTCTCTCTCTCTTTTCTCTTCCCCCCCTCCGTTGGAGGGTTCTGCCCATTAAAAGGAAGAAAGGAAGTTCATCCTCGCCACCACCACAATAAGTGCAATTGCTCTTGGGGGAATATTTTGTCTCTGTAAATTATAGAGCGTGGTCCAGACCTAGCTCTACCTGGAAAGTGTCCTGAGATAAGGTCTCTTAATAGTAACAGTTCAGGTAGAGAGTGATTCTGCAGCACGGGGGATGGCGAGAAGCTTTTAAAACAAAAAAAAAAGCACAACATTACTGTTCTGTTAGCTTTGACTGGCCCTGCTCCTGTAGTTTTAGCAATCGCTGCTATTGACTCTACCAAGTTTTGCAGCCTCTCCTCGTTCATTGGTTAATGTGTAAGGTTTTGGGTCCGACTGTGTTTTTGTAAAATCTTGTCTTGAGCCCCTACTGTACTCAGTTAATAAGAATGCATAACAAAGTCAAATCCTTACGTCCTCTTTTTCACATCTCTGGCTGCCACATTGGCAACTGACTTGGAAAAGCCATCTGTCCGAGCCTTGAGGAATAGAACCTAGCTTTTTCTTTGGCAGATCGTCGATACAATATTGACCCCAGTGATGTTTCCAATTAGATGCCAGTTTTTCTTTAAAAAAGAACTACTCTCTTGGGAGTCAGAGTGGTTTCTTTCCGCCTCCAGGCAACAACTTCTCTCCACACTGTGACTATTGTTGACGACTGTTTTTTGTTTTTTTCTTTCAAACCTCGCCTTTTTTCTTTTCTTTTCAAGAGCCAAACTGAATCACTCGGTAAAATGAAAGACTGGACTGAGTGCACCATTCATACAAGTGGCCCCACACTGTGCGTGTGAGTGTGCGCATGCACAAATTGAACAGCTTATCTCGCTCACATCATATGAATTCTGCTGCAGCTGTAAAAGGGTTACATTCTTTACCACAAAGGCACATTGTTAAAGCTGTCTTAAAGTACCTTACATCATTGATGTGCTGCTGCACTGCACACAGTTGGAAACACGCATGTAAGATTCCACAGAAGTCAGTTTTTTTGGCAATTTGAGAGAATAAAAGATTTAGCACGAATAACAGCACAAACACACACCTGCACCCTTTTTTTCACACATCTGATTACACAATCCAACTTGATTTCATGTCATGAATTGGATTTGTTGTCAGAGCTAATGTGGCAAGGCTTGGACACAGGTTTTCATTTAGGTCACAATTCTCAAAGCATTAGCTGACAAAATGCAGATGTAGTCTCTAACCCCTATTTACCACCAGGCGTGGATACACAGTCTGCCCGCCGGGGTCAGCCCTATGTTCCCACAGCCCAATGGTCCCACATTTCTAATAAAAAAATGTAACTGAAAATTAGGCCCTATGTTCCCACAGCAATATGTTCCCACATTTCTAAGATTTTTCTTAAAATTAGACCGTATGTTCCCAGAGCCCTGTGTTTCCACATTTCTAGGACATTTTCAAAATTAGGTCTTGTGTTCCTAAATTTCCCTTCAATTTAAGCCCTATCCTCCCACAATATTTTTTAGGGTTAGGGGTTAGAGGGATAACATCTGATACTGAAATTTATGAAAAAGGAAATGTGGGAACATAGGGACTAATTTTGAAAAAGAATCTTAGAAATGTGGGAACATAGGGCTGTGGGAACATAGGCACGCTCCCCTGCCTGTCAAGTGCCACAGCCCGATCCAGGATGATTGTCCACTGAAGGGACAAAATGACAGCCATGGAAGACAGGAGGGTGGGATTTAACGTCATTATTGGCACTAACGACAGCGATATGGCTGACTGAGACCCTTGTTCCAGTAGAAACCAAAATTATGAACCTGAAAATGTGCATAATATGGGACCTTTAATCAGACTCCCTGCGTTTTCAGAAAGAGAGTATTTTTAGATATTCAATGTTTGGTTATGTTGTGGGGTGAGATCACATTTTGGCACATTTAGCCTGCTTTTAGGGCACATTAGCCTGGTCTTTAGGCTAATTTACCCTGCGTTAGCTGGGGGCAGCAGCTGCCACTGTGTCAGAATGTGATTCCAGAAGATTCCACTCAAGTAGCTGTTTCATTGTGCCATCTGCTCAGTCTGCTCGAGTTTCTGTGTCTCTTATTCTGAATGTCCATCTGGCTCTCTAACACTGTTTTTTGTCTCTCTCTAAAATACAGTATGTGTCAATAAGGTAGCTTACTACTACTTGCCTCTACCGACTGTTTTCTTGCTGAGCTGTGGGGAAGGGATAGTAATACCAAGAGGATACTAACTTGATTTGACTGACACGGATGGCTGAAGCCTCATTAGCTTCAAATTAACTTTAAAATGTACTTTTGTATTGAGTGAGGACTGAGAATTGTGTCACACATCCATTACACTGGAAACACATTAGGAAGGGATATTTTAATGGCCAGTATGAACAGCAAGCAAGATCTATTTGAATACCTATGAATGCACCTGACTACTAATTTAAGTAGACAAACACACACACACACACACACACACACACACACACACACACACACACATCAATTGAACGCCTGAAAAAAGAGTTAGGAATACTTAGTTTTTGTTTTTTTGTGGAGTGTTATCTGAATTAAGGTCTTACCAGATGTGTTATGCTGCACAGATTTCAAAGCCCTTGGGGGCAAATTTGTCACAGATGTTAACCGTGTTGGGGCTTGCATTAAAAAACAATGGGTATAGGTGTTTTGATATTGCTTAATCCACTGCCCACTGCAATTAATTGGCTAAATAATTACCTGCCAGTTAGACATCATAGGAAGGTAGGTGTACTATGTACTTTTTTCTTTAGGGCTGAAATTTAACAAGACATAAGATGTGGTAAATTGGTAAAAAATGGTAAAGAAGAAATTAACAGTTAGCTAGTTCATTCTATTCTGATACAACTCACAATCTGAATTTGCTTGGCCTTTTACAGTTAGTTGGTAACTTTTATGAAAGAAAAGTTATTTTCATATTTGCTAAAACTGTCACAAAATCCTGACAGTAGTACATGAGTCAGATCATCTTTGGAAAAAACATGTCCCGCTGGCTCCTCACAGCGTTCCTAATTACATTTGCAAAATTACCACAAGCACAAAGATTAACAATCAATTAGAGACGAGGAGTCTCTAACGCAATGTCAATGACTGTCTGTGAACTCCGATCAAATTGTTAAACTACCATGTCAGAGTGTCAGTGGAAGGCCTTAAAGCTACCTGGCCACCATGAAGACCTTAAGGCACTGATGAAGCTTTTTAATACAGGTGGTAAAAAACTCTAGACACGCCTATTTCGCCAATCCCATTGAAGCAAATACTTCTAACGCCATTAAGCTTTTTGACATTTTAAGCTGTGCTACTAATGCTCCCCTGTCCCCTCTGTAGACATTGCTTCTGAAACCTGCAATTACTTTTTAACCTTTTCTTAATCAAAAGATCTCCCTCATTCCTCAGAGTATTACCTCACCCTTACATACCCCCCTCAGTCTGTTTCCCTGCTAGACCAAATACTTTGCCCTTTTCAACCTTGTCTCAACATACACTGTCAGAAACTGTCTACAAAATGAACCTCTCCTCCTGCCCTCTAGACATTTTTTAAAAGACGTTTTGAACATAAATTGTCCTTTGTTACTGAGCATTTGAAATACTTCCCTTTCCTCTGATACTGTTCCCCACTATTTTAAAAATGCTCTCATTCAACCTCTGTTAAAGAAACCTAGACTAAATTTAAAAGATTTTTAGCAATTTTAGACCTATACTAACTTCTACTAAAATTCTTTTTTTTTGCCGAAGTTCTGTTTTTCCAATTCTGTTTATGATTTACATGCTGCCATTGGGACATTTCATAGGATCAGCATTTTTATGCAGACAATACCCAGGTTTACATCAGTTGTGACCCAATGGAATGTTCTCTCTCATGAATGGTCTCATGGAGATTCACAAATGGATGGCTCAAACTCTAAACTCAAAAATACGGAAATACTACTATTGGGCACTGATTTCTCCAATACTTAAATCACAGACTAGGTTCATACTCCTATCTTGTTACTCCACAGTGTAGGAATATTGGTGTTTTATTTGACAATAATCTCAATTCGAACAGTTATATCAATTTTTTCCTATAGTCATGCTTCTTTCAACTTCAACAACATTTCTAAAATGAAGCCATTCCTGTCAACCAAATCATTCATGCTTTTATTTCATCAAGGTTAGATTATTGCAACTTCATTTTCTCCATCTGCAGCAAAGAAATCTTCTGTCTACAACTAATCCAAAATGTGGCTGCCTGGATTTTAACCCAAAAATAAGAGTACATAACAACAATCCTTTCATCTATGCACTGGCTGCCTGTTAGTTTTAGAGTTGGTTTTAAAATGGTCTCACTTTTAAAGCCCAAAACGGTTTGGCCCCAAGCTATATTTCTGACATTTTTACTCCCCATGTACCGTCACAGGCCCTGAGGTCTTCAAATGCTGCTCTCCTGGTCGTTTCAAACTCCAGATTAAAAAGCAAGGGTGACAGAGCCTTTGCCATCAGTGCCCCCCAACTCTGGAACAACCTCCCAGAGGAGATTAAGATGGCTAAATCTATCTCCTGATTTAAGTCTTTTCTTAACTTTTATAGTCTAGCCCTCTGTAATCCTCCCACTTCATATGTTTTATTGTTTTTTTTATTGTTATGTTTTATCACTGTTTTAAGTTGTATTGCTTATTTTATGTATTGCTTTACTGATGGCTCTTTTTGACCCTATTGTTTCATGATTAAAGCTTAATGATTCTGTTTTTGGTTTTTATTCTTAAAAGCACTTTGTAAACCTCATTTTGGGAAAGTGCTATATAAATACTTATTATTAAAAAAGCATTTCATACATAACACATTTCACATACCTTCTGAATATTGGTGGGTACTTGTACAAAAGTATCAAAGTGTATTAGGATTACCCCGGGCTGTAATTGCTACTGAGACATATGATGGATGAGGCAAACGTCATGGCAGTCTGAAGAAGCAGAGCAAACATTAGTTCATTTTTAAATATTAGCACATGGATGGTGATGAGGGCTCTGCAGTGTAAGTGGATTTGAATGATGAGTGTTGTACTTCCTCTGAGTCAAAGTCTGACACCTTGATATACACACCACGATGTTTACTATTAGTCCATCAGCTCTGCATAGTGATGTAAGGGTACCCACCCTTCATCCAGAGGTGACCCCTGACTTGAGAGACAGCTCATTTGAATCAGAGTAGACACATGTTAGTAGGACCCCCGCCAGGTAAGCAGTAGGGGTCTGCAGCAAAGGGACTATAAGATAAAATAAGATGAGATAAGACATTTTGTTTCTGGCATTGTTCAGGTTCTGTCAGAAATTCCACCAGATGTCCCTCATTTCGGCCATATGTCCGTCACCTTTCGCTTTCTTAGTGTTGGCATTTCTGAACTCCGGTGACTGTGGTTAACTGCTCCTCAGATCTCTGCAGGGTAAATCCAGACAACTATGTGTCCAATCTGAGTTTTCTGTAGCTAAAACAACTTTTGAACGTACACATGTTCCACCAAAACAAGTTCCTCCCCGAGGCATTTTGCAGAGGCACCGTTGCTCCATCCGGCCCCAAGTGCCACCCAAGACAATTGTTATTGGTTTAAAGAAAAGCCCAAAAACCAGAGCATGTTTTTCTCCCATCCCGCAATACTGTTCGGACTAGCCAGACCATCCTTCATAGCGCTTTGGAGGACGGTGTGGCAATGCGAGACTAAGATAAAATAGACTTTAACGATCCCACACTGGGGAAATTCCCATGTTACAGCAGCTCACAAAATCAGCAAACAGAATAAGGAAACAGGCATTAAATAAAATAGAATACAAAGAATATATATAAAAATATAATAACAAAAAATAAGACTAAGAGTAATAATAGTCATATGTAAATAGGTGTTTATGTAATAGGTGTTTATATAAAATAAACACCTATTTTATATATATATATATATATATATATATATATATATATATATATATATATATATATACTACCGGTCAAAAGTTTGCGGTCACTTAGAAATTTCCATTCCACTCCATTACAGACAGAATACCAGTTGCATTATTATTTTAATCAGGGCAGCAGTTTTCAGATTACATTATGTGCTTACATAATTGCAAAAGGGTTCTCAACTGTTGTAGAAAGAAGTGACTTATATTTAATGCAATATCTACATTGCCCATTATCAGCAACCATTCATCCAATGTTCCAAAGGCCCATTCTGTTTGCTAATCTGATATCACTTTAAAAGGCTAACTGAGAAAACATTGGAGAACCCTTTTGCAATATGTAAGCACATAATGTAATCTGAAAACTGCTGCCCTTGTTAAAAATACAATGCAACTGATCTCAGCTGGTATTCTGTCTATAATGGAGTGGAATGGAAATTTCTAACTGACTGACCCCAAACCTTTGACCGGTATATATATATATATATATATATATATATATATATATATATATATATATATATATATATATATATATATATATATATATATATATATATATATATATATATATATATATATATATATATATATATATTTACAGATGAGATAAGGTACAAAGAACAAATGGTATATTGCACAGTAGGAGGGTGACACAGAGTAAATAAATATGCATAGTGCAGAATATGATAAGCTGTGGGAATTGGAGATAACTAAATTGCTTGAAAATAAATAAAATAACAACTGGTGCCAAGTACCATGTCCTGATTGCAAAATGTATGTTAACAGTAACAGCAGGGGTACTGACTACCTACTGCAGCACAGCTTTGCCACCAGTGAGGCATGACGACGAGCTGATAAGCTTTCAGCGGCAAAGGAAACACAAAGACAAATGATAAAATCCTGTTCCCAAAGTGAGTGACCCGTGTGTGATGAGTGACAGGACAGAGAAAAGACTAGCATACAGACCGACTGTGTCTTAGATCGGATATATCCACACACAGCCAGCAGCGCACACCTTTACCTGCTTGCATGCGAAATGCTGTTGTCAACAGCAACCTACATGCTCTGCAAGCCATGTGCTACAGTCAAGACTCCACCTGCTGTATCCTTCTCTCGGAGATGTGAGAAATAAAAATATACCTGCTCTCTTCACAGCTGCACCGCAGAGATAAGTCGCACACACAATAGTGACAGGAAGAAAAGAAGCCATTTATCTAAATTTGAAATGTGGAGTTTCGCAGGTGAAGGGAGGAAAGCTGAAAGGCAGAGACTCGACATGGTTTGAGCGTGTGAGTTGTGGCACATTTAACATTTCACTGAGTAGATAATTGAGCCTTCAGCAGAAATGTTCAGAGTTAATTTAAGGTAGTGCTTTAAGAGAAAATAAACAAGAGTTGTGTTCATGTACCTGCGTGTAGGGTGGGAAGGTGTCACAACTTTGAACTGTGATTAACTGGGAAAGTGTCTAAAATCAGAGGCATTCTCTTTGTTTTTAATTCATAGTGTCACTCTGTGTGTGAGTGTGACTTTTGGTATTTGCCATCCTCTCAAATATGTATCATATATAGAACTCAACTGTCTTGTTAGTAACTTGATTTGAATAATGTATTCTCTTCTTAAGGCTTAACTTTAGAGGTGTCATTTTTTGATGCATTTCCTCAACAGGGTTAAGGAAATGTCACATTCTACAAACATGTCTTAATTTAAAGATTTAAATAACTCTACTGACCAAATTCTTGCGTACATTGGGCTAATGTTATTTCTAAGAGTTGATCTTTTGAATTCATAGTACAAAACAATTGTTAAATTAATCACCAATGCTCCAAAATAAATCCACTTTTTTCCTGGAAATTCCCCATTCAAATGCCAGAGAGGGGGCAACATGTCTGGACATTTACATTAAATTTCTCCCTGTAAAGGGTGGAACATTTTCGCATTTGCACTAATGAATCTATATTTGCTGTATCGCTAAAGAAGACATGAAAACACAGATTAGCTCTGATTTATTTTGCCTGTTATCTTATTATCAGATCAGATCTGATGTGATATATAGGCTCGGAAATTTAATCTCGAGCTGTTTTTTCTCGCTCTTCCTAGCCCACCCAGTGTAATAAATAGCTGTATAATAAATCAGCCCTCCCTATTCTTGAGGGCACTCAATATGTATGTGGTGTGACAGGCCAGGCTGAGACTCAGATCATATATCTACTGAGATGATGGCAGAATATATCACAGCTTTTACAGTAGCAGGCGGCCCAAGGCTAGAGAGGCCGTCACTCTTTAGTGCTCTCTCTCTCTCTCTCTCTCTCTCCTTCTCTCTCTCTTCCTCTTGGATTTATCTCTTTGATTCTCTCTTGCAGGCTCTCTCCGTAAGGCTGGTCTAATTGTAATTCAGGAATGATGTACTTTTCAGGTATATGGTCCCTATTTTCTCTTTGTCCTGCAGCGTGATAGTTTAACGGTGCACTGTGGAGCATTTTAACATCAATGAAGAAACACATTCCTTTTTTACAATACGTTTAGACATTAGCATAATTGCCAGAAAACAGGACTTACACTTAGGCTACATTTACATTGCTACGTTTTAGTTTAAAAAGGAATATCTTTTGCAACGTTTACACCTCTCATTCCCCCTGCTCTGGCGTTTCCGAGCCCCTAAACCGGAGACATTTGAAAACACTTCTGACCTGTTTTTTTGGTTTGGAATCTGGGGGGTTTGTGTTGCAGTCTCAACGGGCGCAAACGGAGACCTTTGGCAACACCGATATTCACGCCAACGTTTGCCGCCTGATTTGGGTTATGACGTCTTGGTCTCTGAGACTTAGCTACTAACGTTACCACGGCAACTACCAGCAACGGGCGGAGTATACAGGCTGCCTCCTGTTTACCCCGGCACACACTCACACAGCGCTGCGGAGAAGTGTCTGGCTAGTCCACACAGCATTCCGGGATCAGAGAACAACGTGCTCTGGTTTATTGTCTTTTCTTTAAACCAATCACAATCGGCATGGGCGGAGCTAAGCGCAGACAGAGCAACGGTGCCGCTGCAAAATGGCCTTGGGATCCACGTTGTGGATATAGACTAAGTATACGAAAATGCTGATGAGATATGCGGTTTTGGCGTGTTAGTTTAAACAGAGATTAGTTCTTCTACTGGGGCTTAAAACACTTATGTTTATGGAGATTGCTTTTGGCTCAAAACTCTGCTTGTGAAACCAAAAGGTAGCAATGTAAATGTAGCCTTAGAAGGCTAGCTGCCCCTGCCAGCCTCTTCATTTGATTTTACATGCGGAACTGGTTTGGCAAAGAGCCTGATGGAAGGCTCTACTTCACAAGGGCACAAAAGACTGTTTGTACTTTGCAGTAAGGCCATAACGTTATTTGACTTCTATCATCACTGCATGTTAGCATACCTAACGCAGGGGACATATCTACTAGAGGGTTTGACATTCTTAGAACTTTAAAGGATAGTTTCAAATTTTTTCAAGGAACTTTTTGAAGGAACTGATGGGATTAAATTTCACTGGAATTGTACATGCTATTTAAGACATTATAATTTTATTCAAGTCATTACATTTCTCAGTTACCATATCTATCCTTCATAACAGCCCTCCATCCCCACCACCACATGGCCAGAGTGGAGGCACAACCAAAACCTACATTTTGGTTTTTTGTTGACATTGAAGACATAAGATACAAGATATTTATAACACAGGGTGTTTCCCTTTTTTAAGTGAAATGTATTTGCTTTTACAGCACAATGTGTGTGTCACAAAGCGTGGGCCAAAAGCACATCATGAAACCAAACAAATACATATTTAACAACCAACGTATGAAATGAAAAAAAGGATGTTCAACTTATCAGAACATTCCAAAAAAGGTTAACCCTGTAACCCTGTGTTTTACTTGTGATCTGAAATATATCATTTCTTCAGGCAATCGTGTGGACAACTAGTTTCACAGTGACTTAGACTTCTCCTACTCATACCTGTATTAAATAGCTTCCTCTCTCTCTCTCTCTCTCTCTCTCTCTCTCTCTCTCTCTCCCACACACAGTCCTGACCGGTGAGTTGTATGAGTTCTCTCTGGAGAAAAACAGCTTCCTTATCAGCTAAAGATTGTCAGGTGAGCGCAATATATGGAGAAGATGGATAGACCTGCTGGACAGTCAGGTGGGGATTATGGTCTGTTTTGTGTGTGTGTGTGTGTGTTTCTATGATAACCTACGCAAGTTATTTTTTCCTCTGCTTGGATTTATGGATTTTGAGTCGTACCTTGTGGCTCTGTTTTGTGTTTGTAAGTATTTGATGATCCTGGTGGAATCAGCAAAAACTACCAAAGTCAAATCGACCATAGAGTTTAATACAATAAAAATAATTATTGAACTATTGGACTACAGGGGAAAGAGAAAGAAGCCAGTACATTCACTGAAGCACAGGGAACTCTTGGGTTTGGGATGAAAATTGGGTAAAAGGAAAACCTAAAAATAAAGAAAACCTAAAATGGTTAACCTGGCCAGAAGAAATAAATAATATATTTAAGTGTTTTCATGCTGACAAAAAAAGTGAACAAACTCATCCCTGTGTGCCAGAGTGCACAGCTGAAGCCAACAATCTGCAGAGGAACATGGACACAGCCACCACAGAGTGGTTTCTGAGGTCACTTGAGCAAAATAGAAAAGAAAATCTTTCAGCGCTATGACAAGTGTCTGAATGTCACTAAGTGGATGATCTAAAACCTGACACAGAAACCAGTTAGTGTGTTGAGAGCCCTGTAGAGTTCACTGACATTCCACATCAAATCTGAAGGAAAGAAAGCAAAGCAGGAAGAATGGCATAACTTGCTTAAATCAGGTGTGCTTGTATAGAGTGGCAGTGGGTCTAAATACTTTAATCTAATAACTTTACTTTTATTTTTTATACATATTACATTTTATATTATGCAACACAGTTTCATTCCCATTGCGTCAAAAGGCGACGCTTGGTCAGGTGCCTTTGGTGTTTGTTGATGACGCAAAAGTCTCCTTTAACGTCATATTTAGACGCGCTTGGTCAAAACTCTTGGCGTGACTTTTGTCGGGATGTACGTTTAACTGGCATGCCGCACAAGAACGGGACAGTTAGGGTTTAGGAAAAGATCGTGGGTGGGGTTACAAAATGTACGTTTCAGTGACATGCGGGACAAGAATGGGACACAAACCCTGGTCTCCTGGGTTAAAGTCCTGTCACGTTTGATCCATCACCACCCCAACCAACCTCCTTACGTGGATTTTCGGTCTTTTATACTACTACCTTGTCGCTTTCAATACTACGTAATCTTACAGCACCGCGTTTGAGGTGCTGCTATGCCAATGCATTCCATACAGACGCTTAAGGGTGATTTTTGCATCTGTATCCAACACTGAGAGCCACTGAAAAAGCGGGAGTGAGAACAGGTTGTATTATTGGTAGCGTGAGCCATGTCTCGTATTGTGATTCGCAGCCCTATTCAGAACAGGTATAAACACTGTTGCATTTGGATGTGCTCTGACGACACTTTGTTTAAAGCGTACCCTTAAGGGGCGCTCATGTGTCCAGGAAAAGCTTGGAGTAGAACTGTGCTCCTTGATGTGTAAAGAAGCCAGTTGGTTCCTACTATCCTGTAGAATAATTCTGGACACGTCTTCCTTGGCTCGCAAGGATCCTGGAGGGAGCCTGGGAGTATGCCCAACCGGTCTACATGTGTTTTGTGGATCTGGAAAAGGCGTATGACCGGGTCCCCCGGGAGATACTGTGGGAGGTGCTGCGGGAGTATGCATCTCTTCTCAGGGCCATCCAATCTCTGTACAACCAAAGCGAGAGCTGTGTCCGGGTTCTCGGCAGTAAGTTGGACTCGTTTCAGGTGAGGGTTGGCCTCTGCCATGGCTGCGCTTTGTCACCAATCCTGTTTGTAACATTTATGGACAGGATATCAAGGCGTAGTCGGGGTGAAGAGGGGTTGCAGTTCGGTGGGCTGGGGATCTCATCGCTGCTCTTTGCAGATGATGTGGTCCTGATGGCATCATCGGCCTGCGACCTTCAGCACTCACTAGATCGGTTCGCAGCCGAGTGTGAAGCAGTTGGGATGAGGATCAGCACCTCTAAATCTGAGGCCATGGTTCTCAGCAGGAAACCGATGGAGTGCCTTCTCCAGGTAGGGAATGAGTCCTTACCCCAAGTGAAGGAGTTCAAGTACCTTGGGGTTTTGTTCGCGAGTGAGGGGACAATGGAGCGTGAGATTGGTCGGAGAATCGGCGCAGCGGGTGCGGTATTACATTCAATTTATTGCACCGTTGTGACGAAAAGAGAGCTGAGCCAGAAGGCAAAGCTTTCGATCTACCGGTCAGTTTTCGTTCCTACCCTCACCTATAGTCATGAAGGCTGGGTCATGACCGAAAGAACGAGATCCAGGGTACAAGCTGCCGAAATGGGTTTCCTCAGGAGGGTGGCTGGCGTCTCCCTTAGAGATAGGGTGAGAAGCTCAGTCATCCGTGAGGAGCTCGGAGTAGAGCCGCTGCTCATCGCGTCGAAAGGAGCCAGTTGAGGTGGTTCGGGCATCTGGTAAGGATGCCCCCTGGGCGCCTCCCTAGGGAGGTGTTCCAGGCATGTCCAGCTGGGAGGAGGCCTCGGGGAAGACCCAGGACTAGGTGGAGGGATTATATCTCCAACCTGGCCTGGGAACGCCTCGGGATCCCCCAGTCGGAGCTTAATGTTGCTCGGGAAAGGGAAGTTTGGGGTCCCCTGCTGGAGCTGCTCCCCCGGCAACCCGATACCGGATAAGCGGACGAAGAAGATGGATGGACGTCTTCCTTGGGAGAAGACTTTACCCACCCGGCCAAGACCTTGATCCTATTGAGCCCACTGCCACTGTGACCTCTGAATAAGTGAATGCAAAAAGATGGATATGGATGGAACAAAGCCCAAAGGTAGAACAGTATATTATATGCTTGCATATTAATGCAACTCTATTTACAGACGGCTCTAAACATCCATAGATTAGATTATCTCACAGGTTTTCACAAGCAGGGTTTGCAATAAAAGACAGATCCAATTTTATCTCAGAATATTTGATTCTCACTCTCCTCCATGCTTTTATTCAGTTATTGTGTATGTGTGGGTGCATGCAACCGTGCATGACACACTGGCCTTTACTGATAAGAGTAAATGGTTACACCTCAAGACAGGAGAAGACAGGAGACAGACATGGAGTAAATATGACAGAGAGTCTAGAGAACAGTGTATACCAGCATTAGTTTGTTTCCCCATGAATAGCTGTGGCCATGTTTTACGACTCTGTTTACCCTTTACCATTGACCTTTAATGTACATTTTACATATGAGCAATATACTTTAGGCATGCAGTTTATGTAATTTGCATATCATTTGCCAAAACTGCACTGGATGTAGCAGCATACTAAAACAAGGGCTTTCTGACATATCGTCTGATGTTTCTGGGCGTTTCCCGCGTTGTCGCCATTGACAGGTGACCAAACGACACGCAACCAAACGACATGAGACCTAACAAAATTTTTCTATGTTTGAACTTTGTTGGAAACATTTGGGATAATGTAAGTACACAAGTAAAATATATGTATATTGTTTTTAAACATTTGAATGCAGAAATATTACATATATCTGTTAGTTGTTGCCCTCTTAATTATCACACTGAGTTATTGGTGTCAATATTAATGGTGGTTGCAAAAATGGCTGATCATGACGTTTTACTTTAGATGTATGTTACCCATCATCAACAGGTTTCCATTGGTCTTCACGGTTAAGGTGAAGCTACGGGCTAATCACCACCACAACATTGCTCATTACACTGCTGTGCTGCATTGTGAGCACCGTAATGCCTTTAATCTGAGTTTAATACACTTTCAAATATTATTCAGAGGCCTTTTTAACACATTAAATATAACATGTGATTTGTCAGCAGGCTTTGTCCTCATCTCTTAAACACACCCAAACTACTGTAGATGCACCTTTGCAGTTTCTTTCTTCTTTCCTTCAATTAGTCATCCTCTCAGTTTGTCACTCAGCACACACACACACACACACACACACACACACACACACCGTAACTCTTCTGCAACTGTCATCCTCCCAGGGATTTAAATCTTAAGAGAAGAGGAGATTGAAAAGGTGAGATCAGTTGAGCATGATGAGGGAGACAGCTCGAATGGGAGCGAGGGATGATGCACGATCCGTGTCATTCCTCCCACTATTTTCCTCATCTTACATCAGAAACCATGACATTCTGCCCATTTGACTTTCAAATCCAAGTTGTGCTTGACTTAATACTTTGAATTAACAGCATTCCTCCATTCTGTTGCAATTAATTTCATCTCGTAATGCATGCCTGCACATAAAAGGGTATTCCCTTGTTTTATTCATAGTATGTTCCAAAGATCCTTTTGCTCTGGTAATAATTTAAGACAAGTAGAAGCTGGCAGACAAGTTTGGGGTATTATTATGTGATCATGCTCTATCTGCCACTCTTTAAAATTTAAAGTAATATCCCTATATTCATAGTTTTAGTTGCACATACAGCATGGACAGTGGATCGCTCCACAACTAATGAATAAATATGTAGCCTGTTTAGTTTAGATATTGCCATTAAACAACGTTACATTTAAAAATAACCCAACCCGATACATATCCAAAGCTTTACAGACCAAAAACCTCAGACTTTGTTGGGACTTGTTAGGTTCTGGTTCGGTTGCAGAACTCTACACCGCATACTGGCTGTGAGCATGGGTTTTGGTCTAGAGGTCGCAATTTCAACTCATTCCGTTATTTAAATTGTTTCATTCAGTTCAGTTCAAAGATTTGTAGTCACAGAGTATATCATTTGTTCACTTCTTTTCCAACCTGGATCAACATATAGGCCGTTTTTGTACTGTGTACCTCGCAATTGCCACAACTAAAGATGTCTAAGAACACCTAGTCTCGCATTGCCAGACCTTCCACAGCATTCCAGGATGGGAGAAAAACCTGCTCTGGTTCATTGGCATTTCCTTAAACCAATCATTAATGTCATGGGCACCAGGGGCGTAGCACAAGACCCTGGGCCCTATGCATAGGCAGTCCTGATTGGCCCCTGTGTTCCTCAACCCCCCCTACACCCTCCCTCACCAAAAAAAAAAAAAAAAAAAAAATAATTGGGCCTTTGTACACATGAATCTGTAGGCCTAGATGTTTATAGGGTAATAACTATTAACTGTAATGCTTAGAATAGCCTGATAACATACATTTCAAACCTCCATTCTCTAGCCTACTTTACTGTGGTTACTACTACATTTTTTTCTGTACCTTTACTTGCCAGACTGCGTACTATGGTGTCTCTCTGATCATCTGTTAATTTATCTGGCCACAGTCCTGGATCCTCTGGCAAAAACTGGTCTACACTGTTCTGCCTGCTTTCCAGTTCCTCAGCTCTCATTTCCACACTGTGCTCAGAGCTCCCTGCTGTCTTCACTCCCATCATCCTCAATCACATCTTCTCTATCATCTTTCTCTATGAAGGATACATCTGATATTAACCTCTTATCCTAATTGTAACCTAATATAATAAAATACATTAAGATGTTAGTGTTACTTAACACCTTTCAGTCAAAATGACTAAACATGGTTTGCTTTAATTTTGATATAAGCTTCCCTTGTCTCAAATCCAAAGAGGAGGATGAGGGGTCTGTTGCTACTCCACTCCCTGCAGTGACAGTTTATGAAACTGAGGGCCTTGTGTTTCACAATGGATTTGGTTTTCTTTTTGGTAGCCTGATTTGGCTTTCTTTGAGAAGGACATTTCTACAGCAGAAGTTTGCGCTCCACCAGATGAACTAATATAAATAAAATGTGTGCGGATGGACTAAACCATTTGGTGTATTAGCAAGGGGTGGGTGAGACCTTAGATAGAGTCTTTTTTTGTATACAAAATGTCGTCAGTCAATCAAGTTATTCAGCCAATACACTAACTTTACATTTCATCTGACATGCATTAGGAAATTTAATTAGGAAATGAAAATATCCAGGTGAATATATTCCAGACTTTTCAAGGGCCCTCTCTCCCCTTGGGCCCTGGTAATCGGTATTGTTTTTACTCCCAGTCCGACGCCCCTGATGGGTGCCGCTAAGCGCTGTACAGAGCAACGGCGCCTCTGCAAAATAGCCTCTGGAAAGAACTTGTTTTGGTGGAGCAACAGAAAACTCAGATTGGACAGATAGTCTAGCTAGTTGTCTGGATTTACCCTGCAGAAATCTGAGAAAAGGTTAACCAGAGTTTAAAATGCCAACCCAAAGGAAGCCCAAGGCAACGGATATCCCGGAAGTAGAAAGTTGTGGATGTACACTAAACAACACCTGACTAAAGATGACCGATTGCCATCATGATAACTTTCCAGATTTGTAAAATACTGTCTCATTGTAGTATAAACTCTTTGTGGCGTTTTTGCATCAAACCTACAAATTCATGGCTCTATTGCTCAAACTTCCCTGACTTCCTGGGGGTGTATTTCATGTCTCACTGCTGCCTGAAGCAACACACTCCCACATTGCACCTTTTTTAACTATTTTATTTTTTTTGTCTGAACAATTGCTGTTGGATCACTCTTTATATGCACTTCAGTACATAGCCTTTAAGCTAGAGACCCCACTACTCAACAGAAATCGAGTAGGGTCTTTAATTTGCTTCATATGTATGTATGGAGTCACATCTCGTCCATTCTGGTGCGTTATGGAGAGTATTAGTATGAGTGAAAACATGCAGCATTGCTGTAACTAATCCTCACCTGTACATGTACATGTACTGTAGCATTGTCTGATTGTTAAATGCTTGTAAAATGTATTTAATCTTCAATCGTCCGTAGAAATGCTTCTCTGTAGAAAATTCCCCTGCTTAAATTGATGAAAAACAACTTATTGGCACCACTTTTATCAATGCGTCGGTCCCATTGATGTTCAACTGTCAGTGCACTTGGAAAGATTTGAATGGGCCTGTCTGGAATCTTTCCATCTCCCAGCGCAGTGAACCATACCGATGAAGGAGATAATGCTGTTGACAGGCCAATGCTTCATTCAGACTGTAGGATGAGCTGGCAGCAATCCACATAATGTCCGTCTCCAAGCAAGTCAAACACCCAGTGGGATGTGTTGTGTAAAATGAAATAAAGAAAAGATGACTAGCTTTATACGTGTTGTGGGTGTTACAGCTCTTTAGGACTGAATTTCTATTCCAGGATTAAACATCATTAGTTATTTATTATGAAGTGGTTTATTATTAACGTATCCAACACTTTGAAGAGAAATACCTTTTTACGTGCAACTTGATGAGCTGCTTTATAATTAGATGTTTTCAATACTCCTGTTCCCTTAACCAGAACACAGCTGTGTTATATGTTGTCACCTTTTGCACTACTACGTTATTTATTGGACTATATTTTCATTGTTTAAATGAAGTTAATGGTTCACATAATGCAGTAACGTGAGCTATTTAAATTAGCTTGATACGTGGTTAAACGAAATTTGCGCTTACCAGTGTATCGCCGTGTGTACTTCGTCCACAGCAAACCCACCAGTCGGTCCAGTTTGATAGTAAAGGCCGTGAATGCATTCTTTGTAAATCTTTACAATCATTCACCGAAAAAAAACAAGCAGGCTTTCCTTGTTGCACGTTCCAAATTTTCTTCTAAACTCAAAACCCATTTTCAGCGTCTAGCTTGCTAGCGCAAAGGTTCTTGTTTCTTAAGGCAAACAGAGTTTGAGAACGCAACACAAAGAGAGAGGTGCCGGATGTACTTCCGTTGATCCAGACCAGTCCTGAGAAATGGTTTGAAAAAAGCATTATGCAAGAATAATGAACAGAAAAATCCCACATGTGAATTTACAACAGTGCCCATAGAATCCTGCCAAACGATGAAGGAGATTCAATCACTTTACAAAAAGCTTAAATAAATATTATAATCCTTCTCCAAATTCATACCTTTGTGTGGTAAGTTATTTACAGCATGTTTGTGTAGACGTCATTTATCAATATCACCTACACTGTTGCCTTTTTAGCTGATGTTCGAAATAAACTTATAAAACCAATTCAGAACAGACTGTACACACGGTTCAATGGGGCGGAAAGTGGTAGCTTAGTAGGTGTTAGGAGCAAACTGTACAGTTCACAGTACACTGATTTATTAGAGAATGCCTCTGCATATTTCTCTCCCTTTCCGTCGCCATGTGTCTTTCATCATCACAAGCTGTGTCGCTGTCATTCTCAAAAACACTTAACAAGAGGAAAAATGAGTCGAGTAAGTCAGACCAGCTGTGTCTGCATAATGTGGTTGAGTTGAGGGTGGTTATATGCAATCCCAGCTGCAAAAGCAAACATCTTTGAAAAGCCTTTTTAAAACGCAAACATTAACTTGTCACTGGGTGTGAGACATCTGAGACGCACCGACTACGACCGAACCCGCACGGTACGGTGCCATCCACCGACTCAAAGCTTAATCTCCTCCTCTGGGTTTCAATTTTCACCTCATATACAGCCAAAAGTGGGCCAAGCCTGCTAATGTGGCTCAGATGGGACTGCAGAGTTATGGCCTGACAGCTTACATATTATCAAATTCTGGAAGACCATAAATGTCAAAATATTTCATCTGTTGGCCCCTAAATTGTCATAACTGCTCAGTGTTTCATTGACATGTTATTCTTTATTCTAAGGATTATGATCTTACGCTGACTTGAATGTTTAGACCAGCGGAGTGTAAGTTACACCAGTTCAAAGGACTGCCTCACTGTACATATATGTAAAGTTATCATTTATTTACATTTATGGGTCAGATCCGTGCAGATAATACCTGTATTGTGGCAATGCAAACCACATGGGGTTTGAGACAGATTTTTCGTTCCTCCTTAAATTCCCATATTTCCTCTCTTTTCAAGAGATTTTCTGCCTGCAGTGCAATCATTTCGGGCCCCCAGGAAGTGTGCAGGGCTTTGAAGCAAATTGAACATAGTGACCAAACATTTGGAATTGCAACTCTTGGCCCATGAGTTGACGCCCTCCGGCCCAAAAATACTGTTTCCTATTAACTCCTATGTTTGATGACCATGTCAGGTTCTCTGTGATGCAGATTAAAACTGTTCACTTGATCCACCTCAGCTCCACTGATGCTGAGAGGGGTGTGTTTCTTTGCCTCCTATTTACTAAAATCAACATTCAGCTCCTTGGTGTTGCTGACGTTGAGCGGTAGGTTGTTCTCTGAGCACCACTCTGCAAGATTGATTTCTTACAAATATGAAATTTAATCATCCGTTGAGGGTGGTGTTGTCCGCAAACTTCACAGCACAGTTCTCTCCATGTTGGGGATTGCAGTCGTGGGTGTATAAAAAGGAGGGGGCTCTAAAGTTTCTTTAGAGTGTGGGAGGATCCGTTGAGACCATAGAAACTCCACACAGAGAGAAGACCTTGGCCAGGTTAGAAACTAGGACCTTCTTTCAGTGCTGATACCAAGTCACTGTGCCGCCTATTGAGAAAGAAAGAGTGGGAGATGAAGGAGAGCAGGGGTAGGTGGGTCCTTACCTTTGCTTTTCAAAGTGTCCCCCACCTTCTTCTTCTTTCTTTCCCGCCTGAGCAGCTGCCTTCTTCATCTTACTGTCACATATTTTCTACTTGTGGCCCAAGACCAGAAGCCCTTTTTTCTTTACCTTCTATCTCTTGTTTGAATTGTGCTCCTAAAAACACAAAGACAGCATAATTCTTGTCATTTACAAAAGTTAATTCTGGAGCCATTATTCCAAATTAAAAGGAAAGGCTGAATCACAGGACCTGAATCTGGTTTATTTGCTTGCTCAAGCATTGGATCTATTTGGTTTTCCTTGCTTTCTGTACCCATTCCTGCTCTTTCTTGATCAGGATTTCATCCAGCTTTTGCCTTTCTTATTCTGACTTCTGCCAACCTGTTCTCACTCCCCTCTCGTCAAATACTGATGCTTGATCAGTGGCAATTAGCGTCAGGTGCTAACACACAAGGCACCCTTTAGCGTCTGTATGGAACACACTGGCCAGAGCAGCAGCTCGACCACGGCGCTGTAAGATGATGTAGTATGAACAGCGGCAATGGTAGCGAGTAGTATTAAAGACCAAAATTGTCAGGATTTAGGATAGGTTGGGGTGTTCAAAAAATGACGCCAAGGGTGCCGACCCAGAGCACCAAAAAGTGACGCCAAAGGGTCCTGACCAAGCGTAAGTATTTGACAAGTGCTTCTTCATGGTATATTCCTCACAGAAGCACTCTTCTATGGTGTCACATTAGATTTTCCACTAATTTTGGCCCTGGTTCAGCTCTTTATTCTTTACATTAAACAGGGCCAGGGTCTGCAGATGCGCTTTTGTGGGACTTCCCACTATTTAGTGACCGTGCTGATCTCACTCTCCCTTTTTCTTTCACTGCCACCTTGAGCTGGCTCACCTTCTTTTTCCACCTTTCCTCTACTTGTTCAGCCTGGTGGCCCACTCTGCCTTGACCTCTTTTAGGTCCTTTTTCAAACCCAGCTCTCATTCTTTCTTCTCGTTCCAGGCAGCCCTAATCCTCCTATTCACCACTTTCCTGAACACAGAGGCCACCCTGAAGAGAGATGGTGATGATTGCTTTTCTGTCCGTCTCATCTCCTCATCTGTGCTCCTGTACTCTGTGTACACTCTAAGAAATATCTGTGTGTTAGCAGTTGTATGACTGTGTATTATTATTTTAACAGAAATTGTCCATAGAATGGAGGTTGGTTTTAAGAGATAATAGAAGTCCACATTGTCACATTTTCAACCTTTTCAAAGCTTTTTCCGACATTTTTTGTCAGTTTTTTTTCAACCTTTTTGTAGCCTTCTTTCGATGTTTTTGTTCCTTTTTGGATATTTTTGAAGCTTTTTTACAACATTTTTGTCTTTTTCGCAGTTTTTGTCGCTTCTTTCAACATCTTTGAAGATTTTTCTGATGTTTGGGACGTTTTCTTCAACAAGTTTATAACTGAGCAGCTTTGTATGAAAGAATTTTGAAAATATCTCTGTATTTTTTACTGTAAGCTACACACAAAATGTCCATTTTTAATTAGGGGGTAAAGTCCGAGTAATGAGCTGCCAGAACTTTTGTTATTTTACAGAATTTATTTCTTAGAGTGTGGACATCTGTCGTGGGCAGCTGTTAACTGACCGTCTTCTGAACATGTTGTGTCTCACAGAGGAAAGTGATTTCAAATGTTATAAACTTCTGGTTGTTTTAGTGCTTGGTGGCATGTGTGTTTTCTCCGGCCTTCTCCATGAACAACTTCACTTTGGCAGTGAACCATCTCCTAGCCAACGTTTTATGCACATTTTAATTTTATTCAACAGTTTCCTCTTTGTTTTCTTCACATAAGTGAGATCTCGTTAAGAGACCTTGCTCGCTCTTTCGCTTCTCGGCTGATAAAACACATCGGGTAAGATAATGTTACATGTGTTACACAGCTAAGCTAAGATAGCTAGTGAGTAAGCAGAGCAGAAAGCAAGCTGACGTAAATTGTGGGAAATAAGATATGTAGCTCACGGAGCGGTTTCACAACTAAGTGGCACTACGACAAACATAAGAAACTGCGACTTTCTTCAGTTGCAAAATTATCTTTTAAATTGATGAACATAATATGTGTAATTCATGGCTCAATTTCAAGCGGGATCAAAAAAATGTGGGCTGAAGGAACATAGGGCTTGATTTTGATGGGGGGGGAATTTCATAGAAATAAGAACTTCACAGATAGAGTAGGTCTAGACCAGACTTTATACTTACAGAGACCCAACAACATACAAACACTTACTTACATAGTACATCTAAGCAGGTTTTGAGAGAGTGTGTGTGTGTGTGTGTGTGTGTGTGTGTGTGTGTGTGTGTGTGTGTGTGTGTTTCAAAATGTATTGCCTAAAGGAAACGTAGCAGCTACTGCTGGCTACAAATCTTTAAATCTCTGTCTGTGAGTGTGTATGTCCGTACAGCTGTGTGTCTCTTGCGTATCTCAAGAACCGTTCATCCAATCTACTTCACATTTGTCGAGTGTATTGCTGGTTATCCAATGAGGTGCCGTGCCAGGTTGTACACTTTCAATATTATGAGACTTTGAATAACAGTGGGGGGCGGGGCTTCACAGCGCCGCGGACGGACCGACACAAGCACATCTGTCTTCTGCGGTTTTTACCTTTGCTGAGTGGGAGCAGCCGGTTGAAAAGAAGATTTAAGCAGGTCATGAACTGCTTGCTGGCTGCACAGTCCTGCTATGCTGGCAATGCAGAACTCCGTCCGCAAAAACATAGAAATAACAAGGAGAATGCTGCTCTAAATACTGACCACATGAGATATGAGAAGTAGATTCACCATGTTTTCTCTCTGTTACAGCATCTCCTGTAAATGTAATTATTGGAGTGTAGTGACTATTTGAGTTTTGGTGTATTGGTAGCTTTTAGTAAGGCCACAGTTTATGAACATGTCATTTCAACCTTCACAATGCCTCTCAGCTGGTTCTCAAAGAGAAAAGTCAGAGCTCTGGTCTTTTCAGGTGAGGTAAAGCCTCACATTGAAGAATTTCCACACATTTTACTCTGAAAGCCTCCTGATAAAACCTATTTCCAGTCCACAAGAACAGATAATGATTTAAAAGCCTAGTTTAAGTAAATCTTGACAGTATTGGTTTAAAACATAGAGGTTGTGTTGTGTTCGTTCAGGTAGTCCGGGATGCAAAATAGTGACATTTGTGTCTCAGGTTTACTTCCCTCTAGGCCACTGCCACCCTAATGTGAAAATATCTAAGACATTAGATATTTAAATAGGTTCAAACAGCACAATGTTTTTGACAGAACGGTTGCAGCTGTATGTTCTTTCCTCCCACTCTCTGTACCAAATAAACCCATCTGCTGCAGGCTTACTGAGGAATCCAGAGGTTTTCTGATTTGTAGGGACATAGGAAACAATATAAAAGTATGTGCCAGTGGTTGCTTTGTGACTCATAATGTGTGCATGTGCCATGTGTGAAGTACTGGATGTGCCTGTCTGTACAGGACAAAATCACGTACTGTGTGTTCCCTCATTAAACACCAGAAGGTCACAGTTTTTACTTTTAAACTTTTTTTTGTAACTGCACATCTGAAAATCAAGCAGGTTTGTCTAATCCAACGTGGTGGATTGTTATAATTAACAAGCTGCTAATGGCACTCGCACAGTCATATTTCATTTCAGACAAGCATGGTTGTGATTGTTGAATTACACTTTGAAATTTATACATTTCTTTTTATTATTTACACTTCACACTAACAGCTACACTATTGTCACATCATTAGTGGTAAAACCACATTAACCAGATGCTGAACAGCATCAAGTTCAGGGGCGGTGCTGTCAGAAATAAACACAAACCCAGACAAACAATACGTGGACATAAACAATGTCATAAGGATAATTTGAAAAAAAAAAAAAAAAGCAACTAAGTCTTACCAAAGGAAAGTGCATTTGACTTGATATCTCTAAAGGAAACTGTAAATGATGACGTTGGGGACAAATACATTTAATATATATAGAGTCAATTTGTCTTCTAGCCTTGATCAATACATTAATGGACCATAGTTATCCACTGAAAAAAAAATTATTATTAATTATTCTGGTGACATACTCTAGACTAGCTTCAAAGCAGAGTATATATATATATATATATATATATATATATATATATATATATATATATATATATATAAGCATGTATAAATATTTAATTAGCATATTTGTTTAAAGGTGTAGGGGCAACAAAGAGTCAGGCAAATGTCAATCAAGTACAGTCTGTACACACCCACACAATCCTGAGGGGTGGTCTAATTAGCCAGTGAAAACAATGTGTGGGTGTGCAATAGTGTAGCACGTTTAATAGAACCGGCTATTGCAGCAGATTCTATTTTTTTATTGTTTCTGCCACTGTTGTCACATCCCCAGATACCAACCAAAACAATCTGTGAGTAAAATGTTACACGGATTGCAATAATGGGGGGAAAAACAAGGTTCTAAAACAACAAAAATGGTGACCTTTTAACGGATTATCCCGGACGAGCCCCCATTTAGGTTACGACCATGCTCGCGAGAGGTAAGGGAAGCACCATAAAACCAGGTGTTTTTTTGTTTTTTTAAATAAGTTATTCATTGGTGAATAATGTTTAAGGCAGGGTTTCCGCTGGGTCTTGAAAAGTCTAAATTTATAAATCAAAATTTTAGGCCTTAAGTCTTAAATTAGAAAAATTGCGTTCTAGGTCTTAAATATTTTAAACAGGTCTTAATGTTCCTACATTCATGCAACGCTACTTCTAATGCTAATTCTTTTTTATTCCGTTGTGTTGTAGTTCTTTACGTCCAAATATAATTTCCCTGTACAAATGAGACCAACATGCTACTGTTACGGAAGTGCAAGTTTAGCGATACTGGGCTTGAAAAGCCTGAATTTAGGGCTTAGTTGATGTTGTGATAAAGGTCTTCAATTTCATTCATAATGGTCTTAAAAAGTTAAATTTGACTTGGTGAAACCTGCAGAAACTCTGTAAGAAGAAGACATCCCAAAAGAAATAGTTTGTGGTGTTTTGGTAGAGGTTTTTTTTTAATATGTAAAAGAATTTTTCCTGACAGGTAACACAGCTAGATTTTGTCTCACTGTGTTTCAGATCGTATCAGCTCAGAGACCATCCGAAAATGACTTTTATTTCTCTTATTAAAAGCACCGCTTCACTTTTCTCTTGCTCAGCTGAGACACACCGCCGGCATTTAACTTTGGCGCTGGCTCGTGCGATCTCTTTCTGTCTTTTTACAAATGAATCAAGTAGCCTAACTTTACTTTCAGCATTATCAAACAAGAGAAACATTCTTTCCTTATCGTAAGCTGGTCATAAATCGATATTAGAGTAGCCTACTCCTTTGTTCACTGCTGCACGTTAACCCTGACCAAGCGTAACAACATACATACACTTACTTACATAGTACATCTAAGCAGATTTTGAGTGTGTGCGTGTGTGTGTGTGTGTGTGTGTGTGTGTGTGTGGGTGGGTGGGTGGATGTGACAAAATGTATTGCCTAAAGGAAATGTAGCAGCTACTTCTGGCTACAAATCTTTAAATCTCTGTCTGTGAGTGTGTATGTCCGTACAGCTGTGTGTCTCTTGCGTATCTCAAGAACCATTCATCCAATCTACTTCACATTTGTCGAGTGTATTGCTGGTTATCCAATGAGGTGCCGTGCCAGGTTGTACACTTTCAATATTATGAGACTTTGAATAACAGTGGGGGGCGGGGCTTCACGGCGCTGCGGACGTACTGACACAAGCACATCTGTCTGGTTTTTACCTTTGCCGAGTGGGAGCAGCCGGTCAGAAATAAATTGATAAAAATAAGAACGCTCAGCCGAGACACACGTCTGCCACCGGCAGTTAACTTTGGCGCTGGCTCGTGCGATCTCTTTCTCTGTCTTTTTTAAAATGAATCAAGTAGCCTAACTTTACTTTCAGCATTATCAAACAAGAGAAACATTCTCTCCTTATCGTAAAGTGGTCATAAATCAATATTAAACAATTAATAAATTTAACAACTTAAAACGTTGGAAAAAGCAAAAAACTGAAACTGTTTACTGCTGCACATGTTAACCCTTGCGTTGTCTTCACCGTCGTCCATGAACTTGTCATTACGGGTTGAAAAAATGCTTTTTTTAAATGTTTCTTTCCCTATTTAACGCTTTTTTTTAATTCATGGTCAATAAACCTAATAAAATGACATTCTACCAAATTTTTGAGTTTGAAAAAAAAAGGAGAAATTATGAATTATTTTGACTAATAGAATAGTTAAGATCAGAGGATGTTGAGTGAATCTGAAACTGACTGGTTTATGTCAAAGTTCGGTCAGGATGCTGTTTTGAAACCATTTAAACATTTTTTTTCAAATGCCATGAAATGAAATAAAACCACCAAAATTCAAGGGAAGTAATCATTAACCTTACTTGCGAAGAACATGGATGTACAGGCAATTTGGTTGTTAAGAAACCCATATTTCTGATATAAAAAACTTTGAAAACAGGTCAAATTTGACCCAAGGACACAAGGGTTAAGGGGGAATGACTATTAGAACCTAAACACAGACAGTAGGCTACTCAGAGCCAGGAGAGTAAATGATAACAAGGATTATTTGAATATACTCAAGTGTGGCAAAGTTTTCCAGCGGGGGGGGTCAGATCTGAAGTAACCCGAGAAGGAGCGGGGCGGAGCAGGCTTGTGGCTAGATCCAGTGAATGGGATTTCAGGTCTTGGGGGAATCCAATACGGGTCCTTGGTGTCAGCGGGAGTGGAGGGGTGGCAGGAGTCAGGTCCAGACGGCAAGCTGATGGCACAAGAAACAGGATTAGAGGTTGAAAACAGAAGTAGAACTAAGTAGCAAAGTTGGCTGGGCCGCGACTAACTGAAGTTTTGTTTTCAATCTGACGCTGAGTGAAATTAGAACCATCTAAATGAAGCACAGGTTGATTGTGGCTGATGAGAAGCAGCTGGACACCTATTAATAAAAAACTTTTTTTTAAATCAATTTTAGTGCTTCAAGTGAGAGTTTGTAAACATGTCTGTTAGTGACAGAGGACAAACAATTACCATTAACAGAAACGTAGTGTTGGCCAATCGGAGGTGGTTGTGCCAGATTTAATTTAATAATCTCGAAATTAAATAGAAAAACAAAAAAAAGGGCGCCCAGATAGCGCAGTTGGTAGAGCAGGCGCCCATATATGGAGGTTTACTCCTCGACACGGCCCAGGGTTCGACTCTGACCTGCGGCCCTTTGCTACATGTCACTCCCCCCACCCCACCCCCGTCTCTCCCCCTTCATGTCTTCAGCTGTCCAGTCAAAAAATAAAGGTTGAGAATGCCCCAAAAAAAATCATCTTAAAAAAAAAAAGAAAAACAAACAAGATGATTTGTATTTACTTTGTTTTTACAATGAAATTAATAAATACCAATCACATTATTATAGCTCCAAAAAAGTCTTTTGATCACCTTGTACTGTCTCGCTTTAAAGGCTCTGAACACCCACACAGGTGTTTTGAGTTAATCTGGCTGATTAGACCTCTCCCCAGGACTGTGTGGGTGTAGACTGTGATTGATGGACATCTTCCTGAGTCTCTTGTTAGCTTTGTTGCACCTGTTAGGGCAGGACAAAATGACAGATTTACCATTGTTATTGGTAGATGAAGATTTTTGACCTAATAAATTCCCATCTAAGCTCCGGCCCACTTTCACTTTCTGCAGAGGTCTAACCAGCCACAATAACTGGGTGTTCAGAGGCTTTAAACTTTGCAGTCGGCAGTAGAGTGCGCACATATACATTGTAATTAATACTTCATACTGTCAACTTTTACACATTCCTGGACAAAACTGTGCAGCTCTTCTACTTTAAGAACAGAAATATATTTTTATGTATTTCTTATATTTTTTTCGTATTTTCTTATGTAAAGGTTTCTATTTTTACATTATGTCTTATGACTTTTGAATTGTAATTATCGTTATGCACCAAGACAAATTCCTTTTATGTGCAAACCTAAAACTTTTTTTGACACACACACACGCACACGCACACACGTCACAACGGCTCCTGATATAGACAGCCTGACGGCATCTGGAAGTAACCAATCATCTCACTGAGTCACATAAGCTTCTATTTGTATCCAAATGCACACACACGTGGTACAAAGTCTATATACAAACTAGAGGATGGATACCTGAACCGAGCCCGTCAGGACCCAGCGGTACCCGACAGGCTGTGCCGGATTCGGACAGATATTTAGAAATGATGTTTGGGTTCGGCTCGGTCACATCAGTGCGATAAGGCGTTGAACATTTTTAATTAAACAGCTTATTAACGTGCGCTTGTTGCCCCGTGTGCGCTGATGCGCTCATCTGTTGACATTTCCAAATACCTTCTTACAGTTGCTTAATAAAAGCGGGCTTTCCACACAAACAAACGTACATGTGTCATTAGTATGAGAAAAAAAATATATTTTAGCTGTGTCGGGCTCGGGTCGGGCTCGGGCTCGGGCCGGGCTCGGTTACTGCTCTGTCGGACGCGGGCTGGGCTTGGACAGAAAAACGCGGCCCGATCCGCCCTCTAATGCAAACACTAATATTTCTCATGGGGGCGACAGAAACTACGCACTATAGCTTTAAAAGCGACAACAATAGCGCCGAGGGCAGGGGGAGGGGTTAGACGGAGCCCCGAGGAGATGCTACTGTTAAATCTTAATAGGTTTTCAACATTACCAACCCTGCCCTTGGCTCCGCGCAGTTGCTAGTAGCCAAGGAAAACACAGAGGCTTAAAAAACATGGACTGTTCAGAAGAGGTTATTATCTTCACTCAAGTTTCTGCGTGCGAAAGTCACCGGACAACACCATCTTCTGAAAATACTGAAAAATCCAGAGAGAGTTGTGTGGAGCTGATAGTCTTAATTCGCTTTGTAGCAACTCATTTGGCGATGGCTTGAATGTAACGGATGTTCATTAATATAAAAAAGTTAGTAGTTTTGCGTGGGTATCTGACGCTGAGAGCCACTGACCAAGCGTCAGTATTTGACGAGTTGGGAGTGAGAACGGGTTGCAGAGGAGACAGAGAGGAGAACAGATTTTAAAGTTTGAAAGCAAGGATATGATTGGCTAAGAGAGATTGTGGCAAGATCTGGTTGTACTACTTAGCACCCACAGAGTAGAAGCCGGAGAGATGAGAATGAGTGAGTGAGTAAAGTCTTTCTGACATTTCCTAAGCTTCATTCGGTCATAAGCAGCAATACAGTGTAGCTTACATTGTATCTGTCTATGTAAACATACATATGAGCTAAAATTGTTTAGTAGCTGGCCCTCTCCCAGCAGTGCAGTGGAGTACTTAATATCAGCAGGGTTTAAGTATTAGCTGGGATTTATGGCTCTTATGATCCAACAGATACAGTGGCCTATTCTCAGGCTCTTTTGTCACGACACACACACACACACACACACAGTACGTACACTGTAGGCCAAAATTATGCCATCTCTAAACTTGTAAGCAGAGGCAGGATTAGTGGATCTGCTTCAGAAAAGCCGGTAAATCTGCTGAGAAGAAATGATAAAATATTTTTGAGAATATTTGCTTACTCAGGCTCTAAAGCTGAGTGACAGTTGCGGGTCAAATGGATTTCCAGGCTTTGAAGATAGGTGTGAAGTTATGGAGTACAGAAGTGAAGATTGATCTGTCTACTACTATTAGATATTAGAAACATCTGGATGTCTCTGCAGAGCAGACGCTTATACTTAGACTGATGACAAATAATAAATAAATCTTTTTAGAGAAAATTATCTCTATTATTTTCGTTGTTTTTACCTTTATTTAAAAACAGATTAACTCACATGTCAAAGTTACTAGCTGCAGCTCTAATGCCGTTTTAAGGTTAGGGTTCCGCAGGCTGTTCTTTGGGAATAAATGTGAGAAAACTAAATGACCTCATGAGAGTATAAAGACAGTGTGTGTGTGTGTGTGTGTGTGTGCTTGTTAATACGACCAGAAGTAGGACACTGATGATGCTTTTCATCATTTCAGTCTGAAGGAATGAGGACAGCATTCATTTTATATCTCTGTTCTCCGTTTTCGCTCTCTCTCGCTTTTGTGAAAACTGGAGTACGACATTGAAATAAACGCTAAAAGTATGCATAAATGTAGAACAAAATGAAGATCTGTGTAATGGATTTTTTTCTTAAACGTACTCAAAACACTTACAGATAAAGAAATACAGAACATTTTAGGCATGATTGCCCCACTCAGCAGAACCAGCAGTAGATTTGGGAACTCAGCTAACATGTATATATATTTAACATGTAGGACACAGACTTAAACAATTACTGACTGAATACAGAGGAAGGTGAAGGAATGAACAAGTGAACCGTGAACAAGTATTATAATCATAGAGATATGACTGATAATAATTATAGCAGTAGATATATAGAATTATATAGCAGTATTGATAATATAAATATTACTAATAAAAATAATAGTAGGTGTCAGGCAAGGACTACAGCAGCAGGTGCAACCACGATCCGGGTGCCACCACGATCCATGGAAACCTGCAACGACGGCGAGAAAGCTCAAGGTCTCCGCGGAAAAAACAAAGTTAGTAACATGCATTCATGGGACATGAAGGAGGAGGAGCTTAGTGTGTCATGGTCATGAATGTCTGCACAAAATGTCAAGACGTGTCGTGTGGTATGAGGCATGGAACGAGCTTGGATAGGAAGTTGTGCGTTCCTCTTCAGTTAACTCTCATTTAAGAATTGGTTGGATACATTTTGTCTGTTGAAAGATGTCATGAACAATTATAAAGCTGATTTGTAATTTATGTAACTTATTTAAGAAATGTAAGTCATTTTTAATCATGAAATTAGTGTGATTTATAAAATGAGCATGCTTACAAAGTTGTTTACATCATTTCTGTTTTTGTGTTGTTGTACACAGTGTTTGTGTGAAATACAGGATTTTATATCCTGTACCAGAAATTTTCAATGAAAAAAATATTTAAAAAGTCTATCCAATACATGTCAAGATAGTTTACTACCAACTGACTGACTACCAACAGTGGCATATGCATGGCTTAAAACGTATACTGTTTGAGTTCTTTCAGGTGTCTTAGTATTACTAAATATACATTTTTATCGTAAGCATTGTTGAGTTAACTTTTTAAGCATTTCGCCATGCAGTTTAAGTGAATTACATCTGTGTTTGGATACTCTTCCTGTTAGCTGATCAAAGATTTATGTGTAGGGGTGAGTGCATGTCAGTTGTCTCGTTTTCTAGTGCAACTACAGGCTAAACTTTGGTCCAGTGCAGAGAGAACAGCTCGCATGAACCACCGGCCTTTAAAATACGTTCAGCTAAGTACTGCATTTTCCATCTCAGCCCAAAGTCAAGTGTCTTTCTTGTGTGTTTCGAGCCTGTAGGGTTTTCATTAAATTTTTGTTGAACTGCTGCATCAGAAATTCCTTCGGTGATAACATTTATATAACAGCTGTCGAACTGTGAGTTCACTGTATGCTGCAGTATTGATTTTTTCATGTCACATTTGACTTCAAATTGGTTGTAAAAGCATTTGTATATCAAATTCAAAAACTGTTTTAGTTGACAGGTTTCCTGCGTAACATTTCACAGCTGTAGACTGTGTGATGCCCCTTTGGTGTCTAGTGTTTTGGCTAGAGCTTAGATCGGGCCCAAAAAAAATCAAGCCTGACCCTACCCGAGCCCGTGCATATTGTATCCGAGCCTGGCCCGGCTCGACACATCAACTGGAATTATGAGCCCGAGCCCGATTTCAACCCAACACTTTTTTAATCCGTGGGCCGTTATAACTGACATTCTCAACTACAATTCAGAGTTGTTTGAACTGCATAAATCTGTTTAAAATAATCTTAATGAATAATGCAACAAGAGCGAAGCATGTAAACTGCGCTGTTTTCTTTATTCAGAATGGAATGGATCACAAATGGATCCGAATGAAGAAACGTAAAAAAAAGAAAAACTCAATGCATTTCTCTGTGAGGGCTTGCCTCGCCCTCAGGGGTAGCCTATGCTTGGAGAAGTAACAAAAGACGACATTTAAGGCTGATTATCATCTTTTCTGCCACGGCGAGCCTGCTTCATGTGTCTGTTCATCATCCATGTCCCCGTTTTATCAGCTGTCATAGGCGAACAGCGTGCTGCACTTAGCCTAATGCACTCGACAAAGCCGACACATATGTTGTCACTGCCCACAACTTGTTTAAAATGGTTCCATACCTCCGACTTTCTTCCAAACTTGCTCAAAGGTAATTCTCCTGTTTTTCTTTTTTTCTTTACATCCTCAAGCTCCATGTTGAACTTAAGTTACACATACATACACTATACATTTGTAACTTTGGCCTAAATATAGCCTATATAGATAATATTTCTGATTATGGCATAGCTTTCTCCCCACCCAATTGTGCTAATAAAGTAATGATTAAAAAAAAACCACAAATGCTTGATCAAGGGCTCGGGCAGAGAATCTAAACTCTAGTTTTGGCTGTCCACATTGTGAAGGTGTGTTCTGTGTTGTCATGTTGTCATGACCTGGCTCAAATGGTCATAACAAAGATAGTCTATATCCACTTCTGGGATTGCGCCGTTGCTGCCTGAAATTCCGCCGGATGTCCTTCTTTTCCTTTCTGTTAGCTTTCTTTGTGTTGGAAATTTAAAATCTATAGATACTGCAGCTTAAGAAGCCTCAGCACACCAGGCCCAGGTGAGCTGAGTTACTCTAATTAGTAACCTGCTAGTCTCGACCTTCCTCCACAGTGCTGCGGAGGAGGGTCTGGTTAGTCCACATAGCATTCCTGGGATGGAGAAAAACATCAACAGCTCTGGTTTATTGGCATTTCTTTAAACTAGACACTACAAAATCTGAGTCTGTCAGTGGCAAAACAAGCAATTTTGTGAAGGTAAATACAAGCTGAACAATTGTAGCCTGTTTTGCCGCTGCCGACTGCAGGAATTTCGCTTAATACTCGACCAATGTCAAAGATTGTTGTTCCCATCAGCCACACACAAAAACATAGGAAAATAGGGTCCACGTTTTAAAAAAAAAACGGTAGTTACCGCTTAAAACGTCTTCTTTTCCATTTCTTTTGAACATCCTCATCTTTTTGTTGGTTGCTTGTTTCAGCGGGCCTCTTCACCCCAGTAATGTGAAGCCGCCATTTCTTCGCCCCAAATCCAAGAAAATGGCGGACTTGGTTGAAATGTTAAAGAACAACAGTGGCAAAAAAAAAACAACTAATGAATTACTCAATTCTTATTGGCTACCCGCCAGCGTTGGCAGGTAGATCGACAGTTTCACCCGCATTTGGCGCGTGGTTGGGAGTTAACTGCTTGTGTTAAAGTGACTTGCAGGACATAAAGGAACAGCAGCAGTCGGACTGTGAGGTAATGATTGGTTGCAGAGCTGGAGAGTGATAACAATTGATGTCACGTACCTTATGCATACAGCATATATTATGAATTAACATGGAAAAACCACAGTTGCCAGTGTAAAAGTCTTTATAATCACACTCCGCTGTGGTTCCCAGCATCAAAGCCTGGCAACCTACCGGCTTATCCTTTGGCAGTAAATCACTTGGTAAAACCAGTTGCTTTATTTTCTTGCTGCACGATAATTGACTATTGTGAAAAGCCCCTCTTCCTATTCAGCCACACTCTGTGTGTGTGTGTGTGTGTGTGTGTGTGTGTGTGTGTGTGTGTGTGTGTGTGTGTGTGTGTGTGTGTGTGTGTGTCTCTTTCTCTCTCATGTGCATGTGTTTCCGTCAGCATGCACGTCAGTAAGATCAAATAATATGACCAGGGCAACACAGCTATTTGATCTCTGTGCCTGGTGGGCTGCACAACTAAACCAGGGATGTTTCATGTGAACACTACTTCATTATTTCGTTATAACCCTATGCAGTCTTTGAACCCTACAGCTAGATGATTAATTCATGATTATTTTTTTTCTCTGAGGCTAAAGGTAGGACTCCGGGCAGAGAAAAGTCTGAAGTAGTAATGTTTAATTTGGTATTAAAGTCAAGCAAAGAAAACTAAATGCATTAGCATCACTAAATGCTACATATCCAGATTGTTAGCTTAGGCTTATTAGACATGAAAAATAACTGGAAAAAATGCAACGAAAGACATTAACAAGCCAACTCAAACGGAATGAATTAAACCAACAACAAAAACACAGAAAGCAGTAGAGCAGCATTCTATAAACAAGGGAAATGAAATATGTAGTGACTAAAGTCCTATGGGGTCAAGTTTGGGGGTTTGAACAGGAGGGAAGTGAGTGTACATGTATTCAAGGAGAAGGAAAAACACGGAGAAGGTTTGGGGATCCCAGACAGTGTGCCGTAACTCCTACGACAACAGAGCATTCATTCTAGCAGAAACCTCTGTTCAACTTCCACACAGCAAAGCGCACCCCATCCGAATGATAAAAGAATCACAAACACGCTTGTGACTTATTGCGAAAGCAAAAAAATTATAATTTTGACACATTTGAGTGTTAAGTGGCAATACCAGCTTTATCTTTCACTTGTTCCCTTGCAATGTTACATCTCGTTCTTGCTGTTTAAAGTGTTACAACTTATTTATCTTGTAGGCTGATATTGCTCTCGGTTTTATACAGCACTGTTGTAAAAAATGAATGTTGTTTTGCAAAATATTGCTTGAATATAAGGTCATTCTTACTTACAGATATAAAGCCTTGTTGATGAAACATAGACTAGATTGGATTGGCAGACACCATCTGTGATTTATGCCCGATTATGGGGATGAGCCTCACAATCAGTCTAGAAAGACACACAAACTACAGCTATAACACATATTTCATCCAGCCAACTCACTGGATGGATTATGTTAATGTAGAACATGTACCGCGTTTTTAAGTTGTCTCCGCAGGGTGTGGCTTTTGACAACAATCACTCATTATGGATATACAGCGTATGTTGCAGTGAGAAGACTGTGCCATGTGAGTGCTTTAGTTAAACACCTGATCCAGCTCAAAAATTCAACTTATATGTAACAAAAAAAGTCTACAGTCATAATAGCAGCTTAGTGAGGTTTTATTTGAAGTGGTTTGAGCTCAGTGCTAACATTAGCATGCTAGCATGCTCACAAAGGCAACATTTGCTAATTAGCAGTAACCAAAAATTACAACTGAGGCTGATGGTAATGGCATTAGATCGGTAGGTTTTTTTTTGGTCAAAAAGCAAAGCAAATAAAAATGCTAACCTGATGATACGGTCGCGTCATAATCCACCTGTTAGTTTCTATTGGCCGCTGGACTGGGGTGGGTGTGGCTTATCTGTGTCACGGAGCTGAAAAGCGGAAGTGACGCAGACTCTGGGAACACACGTTGCTGTGGACTGAGAGCCTGACTGGGAAACTAGAGTCAGCCAGACCCTCAGTTTAGACCTTTTTTAAAATGAATAATTATAAAAAACAAATATTTATTATTATTATTATTTTTTTTTTAAATCAATCTTAGTGTTTCAAGTCAGAGTTTGCGAACTTGTCTGTTAGTGACAGAGGGCAAACAATTACAGGTTCAAAGAAACAACTTTAATATCCTGTGTGTCTGTCGCCGATGCTTTGCACCTGTAACCCAGTCAAGGAAAGTTTTATTTTTATATTTATTTACTGTTTACACCTTATTATCATTTCATTTGATTCTGGTAGTCCATAAAGGGACTTTAGTAGTTTTTTCTTATGTTCAATATTTTGAATATATCCTCAGTTATAATAATAATATATATATATATATATATTCATTGGTTAGCACATGCAAGGCACTGTATCCGTGTCACATTCTCATTAGGGGCTGAGCCCCCTTAAAGGTCTGATCCTAGAATCGCCCCTGGAATCAGCAGAAGGGAAATGTTTCTGATTTGTCATGACGTTTCCCCACCAAGTTGTGTTGTGATTTATTTTATTTGTTGTTTATTTGAATAGGGACAGATACAAAAAAAACATAGATTATTACATAAAGAACAATCCGATGCCTGTATCACATTGTTTATAGTCATGGCTA
The DNA here is from genome assembly GCF_004354835.1 of Perca flavescens. Lineage (NCBI taxonomy): Eukaryota > Metazoa > Chordata > Actinopteri > Perciformes > Percidae > Perca > Perca flavescens. The sequence continues at coordinate 30,095,711 of NC_041342.1, forward strand.
ATTCGGAACACCTGTCCCTTGAAGGGCTTTTAACAGTTAAAATAATGAAAGGAGTAACATTTTACAGTGAATACAATAAAAGGTCCAGAAACCAGTTAGCAGCAATATAAATAAGTGTAGTAAATAAACACATTCACTCGTACTCACACAGATGCACACCTCACATACACACAGCTATACATTTCATATGGCACGATCACACTGCTGCTGCTGTATGAACCATGCTTTTGATAGTTTTTTAAAGGGGGATAATTTAGTTAGAGTCTTTATATTTGTAGGAATCCAATTCCACAGATTGGCTCCTTTCATAGAAAAAACATTTTGGGCAAAAGAGGTTTTACAAAATGGAACTTTACAGTCTCCACATGCAGCAGCTCTTGTGGATCTGGAGGTTCACAAATTTACAAAGTGGCTCAGGTGCAAGTCCAGTCAAACATTTTAAAAACAACTTTATGTATCTAAGATTAACAAAATTTACAAAGTTTAAGATTTTATGTTTATTTAAAATGTAACAGCGATGGAATCGAATGGGCTTTTTATCTACATTTTTTTAGGGCACGGTGATCTCAGTGTCTTGATTGTCTACAAACAAAGTGTCAACTGAGAATCAACGCTGTTTGACACCGCAACAAGGAGCGAGCTGGCCCGCAGAGGAGGATGATGCAGCGCCTGGAGTGGCCGACAAAATTAGGCCCCCAAAACCTTAACTCCAGTCTGGCGCTCAAGCGTTAGCTTCTGGAGTTTTCAAATGCACAAATAAAAGCCAAACCCTGTTAGGTTTCCTAGACACTTAGCCATAATATCACATTTTCCCCAGGGTTGTGGTTATGCCGGGACAATGCTCAATACATACACTTCTTTGTCATGTTGATAAAAACATAACCTGGGTTATTGGAGAGGGTTCTCTCACAAGATCTTGTTGAGTCATTTTATGTTTTATGTATAAAAATATCCTTTGATTCCTTTGATTTTTTTTTTTGGGAAATAATTGGTCAAAACCACAGTAGCTGTGAAAAAGATGTGGAAGAAGCTATGCACAAATGCATATCTTTTTCATAATGAACAACGATACGATGCAAACAATGCATTATGGAGCACAACCAAAAACCCACCCTGAGGCATTTCAACTCATATCTTGTTCTGTATCAGATTCTACTGTGCTTCTACTGTGCTTCTCCTTCTATTAACATTCATCCCTTTGTTCCTGGGCAGCCATGACACCACAGAGACTAGGAACAAAAGCAATATGGCTGATACTAGATTCCACTTACCTGTTGTGTTCGTTGCATTTCAAGATGTAGGTAGCAAGGACGTTTTCTAACTGACTTTTTCTTTTTTTCTTTTTTACTTTTTCCAGGTCTAAATTCCTGTCTTGCCTACTTTTGCTTAAGTGAGTCATTTCATAAATGTCAATGAAATCACAAATGCATTCATATTCCCATGAGCTATTATATGTGTGTGTCTCTCTGTATCGGTAAGGTCAATAACCTCTCTTTTGCATTTTGCATTTTCAGAAAACAATTCCGCCACTGACCAGGAAAACCTGGTCTAAAGTCAGTGGCGCGTTATTCAGATGCTATTTTAGGGGCGCATGCTTGGCCATAATGTAGCGTGTGCAAAACGCGCATACACTTTGCTTCTCTCATCTACACGGACGCAGCAGTTCCCATTTTTGCAAACCATACGTAATTACAAGGAAAAATATTACTGAAAATGCGCTTCAGGTGTTTGGATCGGTCAGGACGCACTTTACAGTACAGTCCTCAAAAAGTCCCAGCATTCTTTGTGGCTTGTTGTGTTTTACACATTTCCATGAATCATGGATGTGTTGATGACATAAATGAGGAAATATTAGAGGACTTAAGGAGACGTGATGTTGAACTACGGTGGGATTGGACACTCCGGCAGGGATCTGGTCCTGGAGTGGCAATAAGCTCCTGGTGGAGCGGGTGGGCGGAGATGGAGTGGGGGGGCAGGAGAAAGGGGCACAACAGGAGAAGGTGGCGTGTTTGGAGGCCCACGCTCCATGGCTGCAGCAATCCTCTCCAGACTTGAGGAGATGCCCCCGAGAGGAGCAGCAACATCGCCACCCGGTCAAGACGGCATTTATTACTTTGCCGCATCCTGGACAGCTCCCGCTGGCGTGCGCCAGGCATATCCGCCGTTATAATAGCAATCCGCCATGGAACAAGCGCGCCTGCTCTTAAAGGGAATGTGAGATGACGCTCTGATTGGTTTATTGCACGTTACGCCCAAACCACACCTAGCTACTTCAGACCAACCCATTTTAGATTCATTTATCCCGCCGGTATAATAGCAACAGCGCCCGAGACCCGCCCACAAAGCTACTTGCGTTTCAGATCGTTAAAATAGGGCCTAAAGTCTCGCTTTGCCAGACCTTCCTCCACAGCGCTGCGGAGGAGGGTCTGGCTAGTCCACACAGCATTCCTGGATAGGAGAAAAACGTGCTCGGGTTTATTTGCATTTCTTTAAACCAATCACAGTCGTCATGGGCGGAGCTAAGCACTGGGCAGAGCCACAGCGCTGCTGCAAAATAGCCTCGGGAAGGAACTTGTTTTGGTGGAACGTGTACGTTCAAAGGTTGTTTTAGTCGTGCAACTGCAAACTCAGATTGGACAGATAGTCTAGCTAGCTGTCTGGATTTACCCTGCAGAGATCTGAGGAGCAGTTAACCATAGTCCTCAGAAATTCCAACACAAAGAAAGCAGAAGGTGACAGACATCCGGCCCCGAAAAGAGTAAAATCCGGCGGAATTTCTGCGGCAAAGGAGCAATCCTACAAGTGTGACAAAGTTACAACAAGTACTTTGACTACACATTACAGAATAATGTGTTGCCTGCAACACTCCTGTTCTGACATGAAAGCTGATCTGATACTGGGATTACTGTTTAAATATTAACAGCTTTGGCTAGTGTGTGTGTGTTTGTGTGTGTGTGGTAACTGATCTGTCTGGATTTCATCACTAGTCGATACTGTACTTAGGAGACATTTTTATCCGTGTATGGATTCACAGATCCTAAGGATGATTCATCCAGCATGCCCGTCTCAGCTTTCCCTGTGATGGATAAGGTGGAATGTGTTGATGCGTTATCATATACGGTGCATCTAACGTTGTTTTCTCTTCTGAATGCTGTTTCTAATATTCAAGAATATGTTTGGGTGATTAACGATTTTCTCGTTAAGTTAAAAGTATGCTGCACAATAACACTACCGAATATAATAACAGTAATGGCATAAAACATTAACAGAGTGGGAGGCAACACTGAGATAAAAGCAAAAAAGAAACCCTGAGTGAAAAAGTGAGGTCTTCTTGAGAGAGAAAAGGAGTTGAGAAAAACTCTAAAAACTACAGTAATGATACAACTTTGAATAGGTTTGCTGATGCAGTTTTAAAATAAGCTGGATGAAAGTGATAAGAAAAACACACACACACACACACACACACATATATATTTATTATATAAAATATAAAAGATCTAATAAAAACAGCAATAATAACGCCCACAAAAACAGTATTATTAATGACAGCATTTGTAATAACAGAATTAAAAACAAAACTGTAGAAAAAACTGCAACTTGTGCACATCGAAAAGAGATTAATTGGAAGAAAAGAATTGTTAGGGCGTACGTATCAGGAGTGTAGATGAGTGTTGTGTACGTATGTTATTCTGGAAAAAAAAGCGGAGAAATAACAGAAAGTCCTCCTGCTTCCCTGAAGTCACCGGTGTGGCAACATTTTGCCTTTCGCCGTGTGCGAGTTATGGAAACAAACAACAAAGGCAAGCAACGGGACTCCATGGTGCCTTCAAGTGCATCTTTTTTTGGGACGTTTAACGCTTCTTTTCACTTCCGTCTATAAACACCACTAACACCAACTTATTACTAGTTTAGTTTTTTTTTTGGAATTCATGGTCAATAAATCTCATTTGTAGGAAATTATACCTAATGCTTGAGTTAAAAAAAAAAACAGAAATTATGAATTGTTTAGACTAATATTAAAGGAAGGATAATCACAGAAGTGTCAACGTTCAGTCGGAATACTGTTTCGAAATGCCAAAAAATTGAATCAAACTTCAATGAAAGTAGAGATCGATCTTTTGCTGTACTTGCGAAAGCGCGTCGTATGGAACCATCCATGTTGTTTTTGGGTAATCAGAATTAGGTAGTTAAAAAGATACAGACATTTAGAAAACGAGTCAAATTTGACCCGATGACAACACAAGGGTAAATACTTTCCAATTTGCCTAACTTGTATGTAACACTCAGTTCACAATCATTATTATATTATTATTATTATAAAAACAGGTCAACATCCATAGAGTTTGCCGAAGCAGAAAAGAGACTCGACGATGAGGTTTTGCAGACAGGGTTTTTAATCTGGACACACCCAACAACAACTTGTTCTTCACAGTTTTATAGTGTCTCACAAACATCTTCCAAATATGCGTTTACGTCATATTTCCCCCGTTTCAAATCCCTGTTTTCCCGCCAAGACTATAGTTTCAGGTCAAGGTGACGTACGATAATATTAATTATCCTCTCCATGCTTTTGGCTCAGGTATTCCCCTGATTTCCTGCCTAAGGGCTCCCCAGAGAATGTTTATGTCTTTGCTTGAAGCGTTTCCCAAATTCTTTGGCTTCGGCTGTGTGTGCCTTCTTTCTAGTAACTGTTTTCACTATTTCTCAGAATAACATGGCTGCACGGACCCTGACACCACCAGTTCTTGGACATACAACTAAATTAGTTAATGCATTGAATAAAGAAATGTTATTAAAATAAAGAAATATTTGACAAGTGTCATTTCACAAAAATACTCCGCTCCACCGTTGTTTCTAACAATTGTAACTCAAACAGGAGAACAATTCCAGATTGCTCCACATTTGGTGCTCTAGTGAGTATTTGGGGCAGCAGGACAGTGTGTGTAGGATTGAGTCAGAATAAACTACTGTGTGTGTGTGTTGTGTATGTGTGCATGGAAAGGTATAACAATATTTCTATGTATAAATCAGCTTGAGTGTTTGTGAAAACGTTCCATTTTTTTTCTTCCAAGCAGCTTTGACAGGTCACAGAATGATGAAACTAACAACACAGCAATGTCAACCCGAAAACCTATGAGGTTTTCAGATAAGACCGGTGATAGTCCAAACCCAATTCCCACTGGCTGTTTGATGAAACTGTCTATTTGAGAAGCCAAGCCCTGAGGTCAGATACAAGGCAACAGACGGACGACTAAACTGCAGAAAGCCTTTATAACAGAAGGCGCGCACACACAGACTCAAACACACACACACACAAACACATCCAGCATCCCCTGCAGGCTAACTAAGTGGTCCTCCTCTCTGGGGTCTCTCTATCCCTGCTGTTTCACCCCTCTGGCATGTAAGGACGGCCACACACACACACACACTGATTATCAGATTTAAGATCAGCCATTTCCAAAGTCAAACAGATGTGGACCAATTGAGGATGGATTGCAGACACACTCCGGCTCTTTCACATGTGTAATGTAATAAGAGAGGCAAGTTTGCACACAGGGGAATAGATAGGCACTTTACTAGTTTTTAGTCGTTATGTGCAATCTGCACCTACACGCAGTCAAATGCACGCACATACTTTTCCATTAGTCACAATCGTTTTTTGTTTTTTTTCACCCCATTTATGCATAACTGCTTGATTTGATCTCAAAACAATTACCTTTTCATTGTTTGAAAGTGACATTTTAGTACTTGCAAATGATTGCTGGGATGAAAATTTGAAGTTACGCTCGCGTTAAAATTCAATTTTAAGTGGAGGACTTTAGGAAGCATGTGAATCCATTTGACAACACATACTCATAAAAACATGAGAACAAAATTAAACTAAAGTTGAATGTTTTCAGAGCCAGTGGCCCTGAGTGAGTCTGAGGGTATTAAGAGGTGACCTCTTTGGTTGATTTAGTTCTTTTCATGGGATGTGTTTTGCCATAATTGAATACAGAATAGTGTTAGCCTCATCCTTTTACTTTGAATGTCAAGGATTCCGTTTTAGTGTCAAAACAACCAATACATGTAATGTAAAAGTCTGCCTCAGGCACCGTGTGTTTAAATCTACAGGAAAACTCTGCGACCAAAGATAGAGCTGCACTGCATGGCATCGTGTGTAGCAGAATACTAAAGTCTTTTATCGCTCCTTTCTGTCACTCCTGGTGCTTCCTGTTTTAATTCCACAGCATAACCCTTTTAACAGATTCCATCCCTGCCGTACTTAACTCCAAGGTCAAGCTCTAATTAAGAAACAGTTTAAAATGAATTACAGACTGAAACATTGATCACATCAGCATTAACATAAATGGGCCTAAAAGTGCCTGCTAATGGATTTGATCCATATGGTGCTAAGCCCCCGAGGCCCTTGGGGGGAAAAGGGAGTGTAAATGTGTAAGGTGGTGTGGGGGGATGGGGGTTTGCAGAGTATCTCCATGGAGAGGAGCAGACACTGGGCTTCATCAGAGCTCCCATTGATCCGACCAATAGTGGAAGAAAGAAACCTCAGTGTCGAGCAGGCAGACAACACGACAGGATGGCTGTTTAGCAGCTAGAGAGTGAATCTATAGAATCAACACATCATTCTTCTAAGTCAGTTTCAAACGTATTGCTACAGTCATCAGAATGTAATTCCAAGTTCTGAACATATGTAGTGGAAATGAGAGTCTTTTAAAGAGAAAAAGAGTTTTAAAGAATAATTAGAGGCCTCTAGGCCATCAATCAAACTTTATTTATAGAGCACTTTAAAACAACCAAAGTTGACCAAAGTGTTCTGTAAGGAAGACATAAAGTACATAACTCACACAGCCATGAAATACAAATAAAAGACATTAATAGACATAAAGCCATTCAATAAAACAACAAAATCAATCAGATCAAAATGTCACCGTCCGGTGTCAAAGGCCAAGGAGAAGAGGTGATTTTTAAAAAGAGATTTAAAAACAGACGGTGAAGAGGCCTGTCACACGAGCGGCTTAATTTTGTGTAAGTTTGAGTTGATCTTTGGCATTTTTTGGTAGACCCGAAAAGGAGAGTAACACAATAGTCCTTCCTACTAGTGATCAAAGTGTGCTCTAATCTCTCAGTATTGGCCTAGCAAAACTGAACGGAAGGAACCAAATGGACAAACTCTGGCAATATTTTTGCGAATGATAAAAGACAGATTTGGTTTGATTCTGGTTGTGGATATAAATGAAAGGCTTTGAAGACACCTAGGTGTTTAGCCTGGTGCCTGGGCAACCCGTTCTCACTCCCAACTGGTCAAATACTGACGCATCGTCAGTGACCCTTAGGGTCAAGGCACCCTTTATCGTCTGTATGGGACACACCGGGCAGAGCGGCGGGTCGACCTCGGTGTTGTAAGATGACATAGTATGAAAAGAGTAAGCACACAGTGGGAGTCAACGTTTACTCTGTATGTGTGTTTGCATGTGTGGGTGTACATATATACGCAGTCTGCATGCACTTGCAAGTGTGTTTCTGTGTCCATGCACCTTGTCTATGTGTGTCTTGTCACATGTGTGTGCATGCGTATGTCTGTGTGTGACTGTGTGTGTGTCTGCCCACTGATCAACCCTGACAGTAGTTGTCGTATTAAACACGAATGCTGTGCAGCCAGTGTTTATTTGCTGCCGCAAGCTATTAGTCGATTGCTGCTTGCAATAACACAGCAGAGTTGAGACGGGAGTCACAGCAAGGTACACAAGTAAAACCTTTAACCTCTGTGTGTGTGTGTGTGTGTGTGTGTGTGTGTGTGTGTGTGTGTGTGTGTGTGTATACTTGTTTAACTATATTCGTGGGGTCCAAAAACCGGGAGTCTACTATACTTGTGGGGTCCCGACAGCTTTGTGGAGCCAAAATGCTGGACCCCACAAGTTTAAAGGGCTGTTTGAGGGTTAAGACTTGGTTGTAGGATTAGGGTTAGAATTAGGTTATGGTTAGAGTGAGGGTAAGGGTTAAGGTTAGGCATTTAGTTGTGATGGTTAAGGTTAGGGTAATGGTCTAGGGAATGCATTAGGTCAATGACGGGTCCCCACAAAGATAGTGCCCCAACCCTGTGTGTGTGTGTGTGTGTGTGTGTGTGTGTGTGTGTGTGTGTGTGTGTGTGTGTGTGTGTACCACAAGTATCTGGGGTTCTTATGAACAGCATTGCATTAATCAAAGGTTACCTAATTTGGATCATGTAATAGAAGTTGTGAAGTTGAATGTCAATGTTTAACAGTGTTGTACATTATCCAGGTAGTGTTGATCCTGACTACCTCATTATATGGCTGAGTTTTAATTGTAGCAATGCATCATACTGTCACTGTGTGGTGAGAAGCTCGTAGCCTTGTTAATGTGCATGTGTAACCTCAGAGTGCTCTAAAGAGATCACACATTTATAATGGAAGAGACTTGGAAAAGCCTCACCTCCCACTGGGTTTACTAACTAAGTGTCATGCAACGTGTTAATGTAATTTGTGGTTGCAGCTTGTTGTATCTCAGCCTCCACTGTTACCAGCTCTAAAGTCATGAGAAAATGTTAGTCATTTTATTAGGTACAGGGACTTTTTACACATTCATTATCTGATGAACTGCCATTTGATATAGCGATCCAGATCGATGGATCATTACACCCGTAGTCTATATCCACGATGTTCCACTTCCGGGATTGCTTCTTTGCCACTGGAAATACTTTCCACTTTCTTTGCGTTGGAATTTTAAACACCGGTCGATTTATCAGGACTATGGTTAACTGCTCCTCAGATCTCTGCAAGGTAAATCCAGACAGCTAGCTAGAACTTTTTGAACATCTTTTAAACGTACACGTGTTCCACCCAAACAAGTTCCTTCCCGAGGCTATTTTGCAGAGGTGTCGTTACCACGTCCGGCGCCCAATACGATTGTGATTGGTTTAATGAAATTCCAATAAACCAGAGCACGTTTTTCTCCCATCACGGAATGCTGTGTGGACTAGCCAGACCCTCCTCCGCAGCGCTGTGGAGGAAGGTCTGGCAATGCAAGACTATTACACCCCTAACTAATATTAATTAAAAGATCCAAAAAACACAATGGGGGCATTTTAACCAATACGTTCTTGTTAAGTGCCAACACTATGGTTAATGTCTGTTTGGTTGAGGGGTTAGATTGTGGTTTGGGGTTTAAATGACTACTTGCTTAGGTTACGAGACCTCCATTGTCACGGTTACAATAATGAACACTTTGAACGATCATGGTCAGGGCTATTCAGTGAAAAGTAAAGTTTTAAAACTAGAAATTTCACAACCAGTCAGCTGAGACATTTGTAGTAACAAACCAATCAACTCACAAAGCTGTACAATGGTCATTTTGTGCTACAGGTGAAAACAATAAGTGACCTATTGTGCAAAGCACAATGCATCTGCCATCAGCAAAGTGGCATTTTCCTGAGACACAGCAAGCTTTTTATCTTGCCTGAGCCCGTTTGGTGTTTTGGTGACTCACTATTTGCCATCGTGGGAGGAGAAACACATTAGTGTACAACTTTGAACCAGGTCAAAAGAACATAGCGTCAAGTACACTTAGGTAAGACCTGTCAAAAATCACACAAACACACTCCTCTTATGTGTGCTGCCTGTTGCCTCACTTGATTGTTTGTTCTTCAACAAGTAGATAAATGCAGATACTGTGTTGGACTGAATACAAGATTACAATGATTATTTATGTCAAGTCGATAGAATCACAACACAATTATGCATGTGCAGAATGTATCCATATCAACGGGTGTTAGTGCAGTTCATCTCAAAATATACTAACTTCACTTTCCAAAATCCTATTTTAATTCTCTTTAGCAACATGCAAATCAGCACAATAATCTCAAACTAATAAATAAAACCAAAACAACACATTTAATTTCAATGGTGCAACAACTAAAAGTGTTAGAATAATTCCTAGCATCCAATAATGAGTGCAAGGCCTGTATGAAGCAAGACAGCAGAATGACTCAAAACCTTCCTTTGTCCTTAATAAACTGCTACATCATCAACAAAGCAACAGCTTAAATTAGGAACAAGGGCTTAATGCAAACAAAACACAGAGGAGAGGAGGTTTATGGGCAGAACAACAGAAAGATCAGTTAGAGGATAAGGCAGAGGAGGAAGTTAACCACCCTGTATCTGGAGGAGACAGATTTTAGCTGAAATGAAAGAAACGTAGTGACTGTAGTCTCTACTGCTAAATGGCTCGGAGCCCCTGCTCCTAATTACCTTCCCCCACAGTTCAAGCCAGAACAGTGTCTTCATGTGAAGACAGGTTTAAACAATAATGTGGTGTGTGAAGAGGTCCAAAAAGATGTTAGTCATTTAAGTTGTCATATTCAAAGTAGTAAATGAAATGCCGATAGCGCACTCATCACATGAGTCTTTGGGGTTGGAGTTGGGGTTGGGGTGCTGCTTGGGGTGCTAGTTGGGGTTTGAGTTGGGTTGCTAGTTGGGGTTGTGGTTGGAGTTGTGCTGCGGGTTGTGGTTGGAGTTGTGCTGCGGGTTGTGGTTGGAGTTGTGCTGCGGGTTGTGGTTGGAGTTGTGCTGCGGGTTGTGGTTGGAGTTGTGCTGAGGGTTGTGGTTGGAGTTGGGGTGCTAGTTGGGGTTGTGGTTGGAGTTAGGGTGCTAGTTGGGGTTTTGGTTGGAGTTGGGGTGCTAGTTGGGGTGGGTGTTGGAGTTGATCAAACAAACATAGGACTTTCACCCAGGAGAGCGGGTTTTGACTAGCCTAGAAATCTAGACTCACCCTAACGGCAGCAAATGTAATTTGCAGCCAGGGTCAGTCTAGCAACTCTCTCTTGGCTTGCGAGCTAGAAAAAACAAATTCTGGTCAGGCCAATCACATTGTGTATAGAGTTGGTGGGCGGGCTTAACATAATGACGGCAGAGAGACGGTTCCGCGTGAATTCCCTGCTACTTGAAAACAAAGAAGATGTCTGCTGCTGCTGGCGAACTGTGGCCTTTCGCATCGGCTTTGGCCGCGACTCTGGAAGACTTGGAGTTAAGCACTGAAGTCTTTCTCAAACAAGGAAGATGTGTTCGGAGTTTTGCCAACCGTATACGGCAAACGTTTAATCTATCAACTAGCGTTGCTCTGGTTGGCTATGAGTGCAGAGGGAATTTGAAAGACAACTGTTGATCCCACCCTTCGGATTGAGCCCTGCAAATGGTGAGTTCCCAGACCCAACATCTTGATGTTGGTCTGGCTTGTCAGGCTAGGTTTGATATACAGTACAGGCCAAAAGTTTGGACACACCTTCTCATTCAGTGTGTTTCTTTATTTTCATGACTATTTACATTGTAGATTCTCACTGAAGGCATCAAAATTATGAATGAACACATATGGAATTATGAACTTAAGAAAAAAATGTGAAATAACTGAAAACATTATTTTCTTATATTTTAGATTCCTCAAAGTAGCCACACTTTGCTTTTTTTGATAACTCTGCAAACCCTTGGTGTTCTCTCAATGAGCTTCATGAGGTAGTCACCTGAAATGGTTTTCACTTCACAGGTGTGCTTTGTCAGGGTTAATTAGTGGAAATTTTTCCCTTATTAATAAAAAAAGCAAAGAGTGGCTACTTTGAAGAATCTAAAATATAAAACATGTTTTCAGTTATTTCACACTTTTTTGTTAAGTAGCCTACATAATTCCATATGTGTTCATTCATAGTTTTGATGCCTTCAGTGAGAATCTACAATGTAAATAGTCATGAAAATAAAAAGGAAATGCATTGAATGAGAAGGTGTGTCCAAACTTTTGGCCTGTACTGTATTTGAATATAGGTTTGAATATACGTATAAAAGTAAATGTAAAGTTATTTTTTAAATAACTTTACTTTTTGTTTTTAACTTTACGAACGTCACTACCAGCCTCACATGCATTACCAGAAGTAAACTAAGGTATGATTTTAACCCGGACCACAATATATTTCACCAGTAAATTCCTGTTAACAAAAACTACCACTGGATTGGAAAAGGGCATTTTACAATTACTGTGAATGCACCACGAGGCGAGGCGGAGTCTGTGTTGTTTTTCAGACAATGGCAGCTACAGTCTGGTGTTAGAATCCTCTACAGTGAAATACAGACACACTTTTACACCATTTAACTGTCAGCATTTTAACCGTGTTTACTCCAGCTGCTAGCTAACGGTAGGCTAACGTTACCTGCTGCCAAGTGTAGTGTTAACTAGCATCCCGTGCAGTGATGTTTAGGTTGCCTCTAATGTCCCTTTTCAGAGTATCAGAGAGAAGCGCAGGCATTTAAGTGGCATCTAATAAGGCACCGAAATCTGCGTTGCTATTCGGTCCGGTAGATATAACGGCTGTTAAAGGCACCGGTGCCATATTAGCACCGGGTCTCGGACCTTCCTCCCCAAAATAAAAACTCTTCAGATCTACACGATTCACGTGGATGTCATTATCCCATTCAAAATGGTGATTTTTCGCTGAAAAGCAACTAGTTTGCAGGTATGGAGGACAGAAAACGCTCCATATCAGAGGGTAGAAACAACCCATATCGTCGTATGGTTTGGAGGACTTGTTGATCTACTCTGTAGTTCAGCCTGGCTCTAATCAACCTCATGTCAAGATCCTCCTGTGGCAGCAAACAAAGTTGGTGATCTGATAAACACTCTGTACGCAACCTGTCCAGAATTACACAATCAAATGTCTACCGACTTAGTTTTGTTGAAAATCATTAATATATCATTATCAGGTCATTATCAATTTTATTATCCATGCTCTGATGACAAATCGGTTTTCTTTGATGTGGAAACAACAGTGGAAAAGTGATTTGGAGTTTTTGACCAAAAGTGGCGTTATTAAGCAACTTTTTGATGAGTGGTTCCCAGAACCTGATGCACAGTGCTGCGGACGTACTCTGCATTCTTGCAGACTGAAAAAGTGGACACATGCAAGGCATAAAACCCACACAGAACATAATCACTGAATGTGATCGCAAAGGAAATGGTATTCACCTCAAAGATCAGGTTTCTGTTTTTGAACCCAACAATGTCAGCTGGGGCCTTTCTGTGTGGAGTTGCATGTTCTCCCTGTGCTTGTGTGGGTTTCCTCCCACAGTCCAAACACATGAACTGGAAACTCTCCTGTGTGTAGGTGGGAATGTGCTGGTTGGTTTTTGAGTTTCCGAGTGTTTGAGTGGCAATCATTAGACACTGGGCTTCAACCACCCACAACCACAAGCAGGGAAAGTAGGTGTAGAAGAAGGACGGATGCATGGATGGAGATTCATTATCATGTGATCAGCTTATTTCTTGTTGATCACCCACCATGGCAACGATATATCCAGATGTAGCAAGCTTGGCTGCATGTTAGCAGTATGTTTTAATTTAGCTGTTACGGAAATCTATTAAAAGGATAAGATAAGAGGATAAGAAAAAAACGTTATTGTCTGTCATGAGTTACAGAAATATGTTTTGAAAGTACAGGCTCAAATAACAAAATACATAAAAGAAACATAAAAACTGTGTAAAAACATTGACAATAACCATCTGCAAAAATGCAAAACTGCAAAAAATAATAAGAATGGAATAAGATATGTTGCCTAACTGTTTGGTGTGGTGATGGCAGTGGGGATGGAGGATTTTTTTGGTATTTTTTTCCATGCCAACGGGACTCTGTAGCGCTGACCTGATGGCAGTAACCCAAAGGATTACTGTGTGATTGTAGTGACTTTTCCTGAGTTCTGACTGGTTGTAGAGTTCTGTTCGGGGCAAGTTTAAGTTTGACAACTTGATTTTACTACATTCTTTTCCAAAAGGTCACAACTCATTGAGGGAGAATTTAAACCTGAAAATCCAAAAAAAGTTGCATTAGTACATGAAGAATTGAATACAGGGTTACAGAGATGTACTATTTGTGTGAAAAATAAATCCAAAGAAGTACTATCTTCAGATGAATAAATGGAATACACACACACACACACACACACACACAGGACAAAATAACTGCAGCATTGAGATGTTTGACAGGTTGGCATTCAATGCCTGGTAGAATGTGATCCGTCACTCACCCTCAACTGTAAGAAACAAAAGTGGCAAAAAAGATTCAGAGATGTATGTATGTGTGTGTGTGTGTGTGTGAGAGAGAGAGAGAGGCTGCCAGAGGAAGGAAGCAGTGTGTGCACTGTCAGCATTGGGGGGCCCGTTCACATGCTCTGCCTTAAGGCCATCCCATCCATCTGTCAGAGGTGAAAGGGAAACCCCAGGCAGCTCCACAGTGACCCCGCTCCCCCCCTCCCCTGTCTGATTCTGCTTTCATCTTCCCTGGTGACATGTGGTGATAATGATGTAGCATTTCCTCTCCACTTCAAACAGGACCAACCATTCAGCATCACTTCATATTCAACCAGCGTTGTCTCTTCTCTTCTCTCTCTACATCATAACCGTTGACAGCGAAACAGAAAATGCAGAAAATCCATGTTATGTTCTTCTTTTACAAATGAAATAAATGTCAGACTGACATGTGACGTGCATTCTTCTTAGAAAACAATTTGTATTTATTTATGTCCAATGTTATATTGTCTTTAGAAGTGTATTATTCAACTTTTGTTTTTGTTACAGAAGGAAAGGAAAATTGCAATACTCAATACTATCGAATCGCAATACAAGTCAAATCAAGACCCATGTATGTTGGAAGAATCAAATTGGAACAAAAAGCATATCGTCCCAGGCCTAGTAACTCTACTGTCTTGTTTAAAAGGTCTTTTATTTCTAAGGTCAGGCCATGGAGAACAAGTTTTTTTTAAAGATTCTTTTTTGGGCTTTATTTGATAGAATAGCTGAGGACAGGAAAGGGGGGGGAGAGGGGGAACGACATTTACGACAGTTGGGCTGCTCCAACTTTAATCCTTGTGTTGTCTTCCCGTCCACCATGAACTTCCGGGTCAAAGTTTTGCTTTTTACGCTTTTTCTGACGTTTGAGTCACTTTTTCTGATGCTTTTTTTTAATTCACGGTCAATAAACCTATTTTTTTTAGTTTCAAAAAAGCTGAATTTATGAATTATTTTGACAAATTGTTACGATCAGAAGATGATGAGTGAATCTCACTCTATGTCAAAGTTTGATCAGAATACAGTTTTAAAACGATTACATTTTTTATTACATAACCCTAACCCCTAACCCTTTTTCAAATGCTATAAAATGTAATAAAAGACCCAAAATTCAATGAAAGTAATCATGAATTTTACCTGCGAAGAATGTTCATGCATCCATGTTATTTTTGGTCAAAAGAAACCCATATTTCTGATATAAAAAACTTTGAAAACTGACACGCAGGCCAATTTTCCCATTTCACAATATTTTTTGGCCTTGCTAGGGGGGGCTGGCCGTTTGGCATTTGCCAGAATTGCCAGCCTAAGCCTGGCCTCCATATTGTTAGAGCCCCTAGACACTCTGCCTATCGAAATCAGACACGCCACACATAAGCATCTTTTAAATCCCTTCTTAAAACTTTCATAGGAAAGCAATCATGAATATTTAATATACTGTTAGGTTATTTATGTATGTATACATATGCATATATTTTATTTATTTTCTAAGGTGTTTTATGATACCTATTTTTTTGAATTTTACTTCATTTTGGTGTGTATTGTTCTTGGTTTTTAGCTTCTGTTTTTCTGGAAAGCACTTTGTAACCTTGTTAAGAAAAGTATGAAAAGAAAAATATTTATATTACTGAGATGGAGGCCAACGATTCAGAGACAGCTTTCTCAAAACCTGGGCAAATAAATAAAATCTATGGCAATAGAGGTAAGGAAAATAAAAAAGGGTGAACTGCCCTTAATATCAAGTTGAGAGGACTGTGCAGCATTGGTGGAGGGACTGTTCACCTGATTAATGAAAAGTAATTCTTTCTCTGCTGAGCTCATCAACTTGTGCAACATAAACTCCAGTTGAGATTGAGGCTTTTTAGCGACCAAAAGTTGTTGTATTTATGTATTTATGACAATTGTAGAGTTGCAGTAACATAATGTTAAAGTTGTATTATTGGTGGCTTCCCATGTTGGTGTAAATAGGATATTGTTTACTATTGTAATTTTTCCCCAGAAGTTAAGACTTTAGTCTGCTCCGGAGTTCTAATTTTTGCCTCTTGTGGTAGCAATTTGTCAAAAGTAGTCAACCAGTCCAGCTATGTTGAGTAGTGATGCAACATTCACACACAGAGTGTGTGTGTGTGTGTGTGTGTGTGTGTGTGTGTGGTGAGGAGAGAGATCTCCACTGAGGGGGCCACTTCTTCAAAGGCTTTACTGAAGGCCACTAGACAAAGGCTCCTTACAGAGTAGCATTTCCCTTGCTGTGGACACACACACACACACACACACACAGACACATCCTGTTTGTAAATAGATAGGGAGTGCTGACAACAAAGTTGTGAGTTTTTACAACTTTTCACTGTCAAGTAATCTATTAAATAGATACAACTTATCACTTCTGTGTTTTTACCATGATAATAATTACAAAAACCCACACACATACAAATGCACAAACAGACATAGGCCTTCACACTGCCTTCAGTCCATTTGGCCTTCTCAAATATCCAAGATCAATAAATAGAGTTTTGCTCTCTTCTTTAAAGGATCAGTACACTGATTATTTACTCTTTGATTTGGATTCTCTGATTTAGTCTCTGTTTTATGAGTGCTTATTGAGCGCTGTGTAACGTGTGTAAAGTACAACTACTTCGCTACTGTACTTAAGTAGAATTTTCACGTATCTGTACTTTACTTTGTTATTTATATTTCCGGAAACTTTTACTTCTACTCCACTACATTTCCTATATAAAATGTATACTTTTACTCCGCTACATTTCCCACTGAAACATCTTTCTTACTCCAAAATATAATCAGATGAAATTTGTTACACTGGAAAAAAGCAGGTTTGGCGAATCATTACTCCTAAATTGCCAAGATAATGCACCATCCATTCCACTTGGTTATGTAATGCTTGTTTGTTGCCAAGTGGCAAAAAAAAACAAAAAAACAAAAAAAATAGGCCAAAACTAAAGAAGAAGAGGAGGAAGCATAATGACTGATAGTGTCATGAAAGCCCCTGGTGCAGGCTCTGCCGCCATGGTAACAGACGATGACCACCCCGACGACAGTGGTGATGAAGATAACATTACACACCCTTGGACATAAACTGGTGCTATGTATCTTAAAGCTATAGTGCATAGTTTCTGTCGCCCCCATGAGGAATTCTAAGTAATGACAACAAAACTGTTGGCCCGTCCACATGATACAAGCCTTCCGTGATCACGCAACGCCCCCCCCCACCCTCCTCCACACAGTTGCTAGTAGCCAAGGAGGACACAGAGGATCAAAAAAACATGACGGACTCTTCAGAAGAGGTAATTATCTTCACTTGAGTTTCTGCGCGGGAAAGTCACCGGACGCCACAATCTTCTGAACATAGTCATACTGAGAAATCCAGAGAGAGTTGTGTGGAGCTGAGAGTCTTAATTAACTCATTCGGTGATGGCTTGAATGTAACGGACGTTTAATGTCAAAATGTTACGCACTGAAGCTTTAATGTAATTTGAAAGACTACTTCTTTAATTTGCTTATTGCTTATTTTGACTACATTTTAATATGTTAAATATGGTATATCTGCCTACCCTGTTTAATTTAAAGTTTTATGTTTAATCTTCTTATTTCTGGCCCAAGTGAGTAATTCCAGATTCCTTTTCAAACTGAATGAATGGTAGTGATAGCCGACAACATAGATTTGTGCAGTTCTCCTCAAGTGACCCAAACACTGCTGTGATAGAAGTGAATACTAGAATCTGCCCGTCTTACAAAACAGAAGGAAGAAAGCAGCTGTCTGATCTTGACAACAGTATACTGAGTCTGCACAAAGACTGTCCACATTCTGTTTTGCTGCTCTCTGTGCGTGTCATTCACAAGTTGTCACTCTGAAAGGCAATAAAAGGATGCTGTCAACATGAACATCAACACATTGCACTTATGATTGACATATGCCTTTCCTTTCTTTGGAGCGTACAAGTCCTTTACTGACAACAGTCATCAGTAGTACTTCATAACATGTGGCAAAGCACAGATTTCAATATCAGTGACAGTGTATTCTAGCCTGCATAGATAGACAGAACTTCTGTCGCCACATAACGCTTACTTTTTCTTGCCTAAACTTAACCGTAATGTCTGCTCTGTACGTGGCAGTCGCCTATTTCTGCAGCCTGTCTACAGCTCTGGGGAAAAAAAAACCTGTATAGTTGTATGAGGAAGGTTTCTGAATGATCAAATGCTGCATCACATGCAATTAAAGAAGCTCTTTAAAGGGAGAGTAAGTGTTCATTTTTAATGGCTGCTGGGAGATGAGTGACAGCTAGCGGAGCAAAGGCTGGTGGAGAGATGTCAGCAGGGTAAGTTCGACTTCATGCAACAACATTGGCGAGAGATCTGCTGAAGGCTAGACATGTCAAATTTCTCCGCTGTCAAACTTCCTGTGATTTTAGTTTCTGTCTGTTCTGTAAAAATTGAAAAGAATACAAGAACAGCAGATTGTCAGCATGTCCATGTCTACTTCCTGAAACATCAGTAAACTGGATTTGAAATTCATGACGAATACATAGAGGCAGGGTGGGCAATTTTATCTACATAGCACGTTATTACAAATGGGCTCTGCAATCAAATGCTAAGCTCATTTAGACATAGCAACTTGGGCTTGCAAGTAACAACATGCAACAATAACTAAAGAGGGCAAAATACAAAAGACTGCCACCCACCCAAAGAGAGTTATATCTATCCAGTTTGCTTCTTCTTTTTTTTTTTTAAATGTAATTGTTGGGCCTTTTATGGATGACAATTCACATTGTTTGTGAATGTGTTTTTTGAAATTATGTCCTAATTCCACATATTTGTCAGTTGTGTCTAAGGCAGAGAGACAAGCACACACAAGCAGACAGACAGGGTTTAAATAGGCTGGTCGACAAAATGTAGGTGCTTAGAAAAGAACAGAGAAACGAAAAAGAGAAAAAAATATAGCAGATGTGCAAGGGACTTTATGGCAAGGATTAGATTGACTTTTGCCGTGCGCAAATGGAACATGTGTTGTGTGTTCAACTTGTACGCAATCGGGACTGGCTGCGGAGGGTGGGGCTTTGGATATCATCTTGTCCCGGGCTTGAGCAAGACACACGGCGAGCCTGGCCCTAATAATTACTGAATTTCTCATTTCAATACCATACACAACTTGTTTGTAAAAGACATAATGACATAACCATATCAAAACTGGTAGCATGTCAAACATGTTGCGGCCAAACAGTTGCACTGTGGCTCTAAATGTGAAATATTGGCAGGAATATATATATTTTTTTTATATATATATATATATTTTCCTCAATTGTTATTGTGCACCCTATAATACTTTTGGGGAAGTGAAATACAAATGCCACGAACATGTGCTGTTGTTCTTATATATTGTTTTCAGCATTGTCACAAATGACAAATGATCCATTTTAACAAACGTGATGGCACACAGCAATGGTGAGGCTAAACAGCTGAGCCAACTAGTCTTCTCTAGCACCAACAAAAGGACAGAGCAGAAAGAGAAATAGGGTGAGAAAGAGAGGAGGAACTCTTTGTATATCAATCTGAATTGGACTATTGCACACATGCAAACATTTTTTTCTTCCATAGGCACCAAAAAAATAGCTGGTTGAAGCAGAGGCTCATGAAAGGCTGTGACATGTTTTGTTTTCCACTGGAGTGCTCTCAACCAGAAGGCTCAGTGTGCTCGAGTTCTGGGACATCGACACAAAGGGAAGGAGAGACTGGATGAAACAAGAGAGAAAGGCAGGAAGAAAAAAGTAAAGGAGGGTAAGATTTGATTGTATGGAGCAGGTTGATAAAAAAGCTTTCCTCTGGACTTGGACTGGAAGCACTTGAATGCACACACAGTGGGCTATTGCCTACATAGCCTTAAAGCACAGTTTTCTATTTATTTTGAAACGGCTTTTGTGTTTGACTTGCAAGGGACGTTGGCTGCCTGCTATTTGCCAAAGAGAACAAAAAAAAAAATACTCAAGTGAGGCTTGTTCCACTGTTCCCATTTCCTTTTTTGTTCGTATCAGCAAATGACTAAAGCAGGAAAACACAATGTTGATCCACAATCCCACAACAATAACCACAAATACCTGACGAGCGCTTATTCAAGTTGACGGTGAGTTGGAGGACACTTTTGCAGCAGCTTCGGCACTCTTTTACACCTTTTGTTCAGTTACTTTTTTTGTCTGTTCCTGATGCTTTCTTCAAACTGGGAAACTTCACACACCAGCAGCTCAAAATGAGACCGGGAGGGTTAAGTTTAAATATAGAGTTTTCCTCAGTGCCCAGACATGCTCTAGGATGCAGATGATACCCAAACAGACAAAATATCTTTGGACTTGGGCCTGTTGGCTCATGTGTGGTTAGGAGGTATTTTTGGAATTATTTATAAATTACCTCATGGCGATACCCCCCAAGCAGTAGATCAAGTATTACATAGAAGTATCACAGCTATGCAGATGACACCCGACTCTACATTCCATCCTACCCTGGTAACATGAGCACTTCAGCTGTTCAACTGTTTAAAAGGACATCAATCTCTTGATGTAAAAAAAAGCTGCAGTTAACCAGAGAACAGACAGAACTCCTAGTCTTGGGTGAAAAGGCAGTCAATGTGATATTTCATTTTTTTTTTCCTGTTATGGCCCCGAAGGAAGAACTCAAGTTAAATTCAATTTTATTTATAGTCAGGGGTTTACCACCTAAGCCAAATTAATGTAACTAAATTACTTTTCTCAGATCTAATGATTGATTCTTTAGCAAGTTTTGTCTTTAAGCTTTTTGAGCTCTATTTATTATGTGCTCTAGCTTTTCCAACGTTTTAGACACAGATATGGAAATAATAGTGGTCCAAAATTACATGAAATTGCATTTTCTTTTCTTGAGGGAGGACCCCTAAACACTCCGCCAAATGCATGCACCTAAGTCTTCCAAAAACCTAGGGAAAACAATGATAGTGTCAAATCATAACAGAAGTTATTTCAGGACACTTTACAGATAGAGTAGGTCTAGACCACACTCTGTAATTTACAGAGACCCAACAATTCCCCCCAAGACAAGACTCAGCTGTAACAGTCAAGATATTAAAAGGAGACCATACCCAAGGATTAGTTAAAGTAAATTAATTTTATTCATAACAATTAACTACCAAAGATTTAACCAAAACTATGGGAATCTGGAGGTCTGGCCAAAAAGAACAAAAGAAGCCAACCCACAAAGGGCCGTCAGACACAGAGCCCCCTCCCCCCCCACAAAACTATTAAAATAGTGTCTAACCTAACAAAGAAACAAAGCCGCAAAAAAGTAGACTACCAGACCTCCATCCTCAATAAATTTACAAAAAATTAATAAATCCTATTTTAGCTTTGTCATTATGGGGTACTCATGAGAGGAAAATTAATTTCAAAGATTTTCAGCAAAGAGAAGGGGTCTGAATACTTTCTGAACCCATTGTATGTTGCAGTGATAATAGAAAGCCATTAGAGTGTTGCAGTGGACTTCAGCTGTCTGCAAGACCTACCCTTTGAAGAAAATTGTTCTGTCGGGGAAATTTAAATAAAGTCTGACAGACTGTATTTTAAATTTGTTCCTGATGGTACACAAATGGGAAAGTTATTATATTTAGTAAAGGAATTACTTTCTACATATACAGTCCCTACTGTATACAATTAGCATGTTGCATGGAACAGGGACACAACATGTGCCTAAGATATGACATTTTTCATTTATTTATTAAGATTAAACCAGGAAGGTGGAAGTTGCTGGCCAGAATAACTGGACACACCAGTGACACTAGGTAACCATGGAGCCTTGGGGTGTGTGGTTATCAGTATTGTTTGAATATATTCTCTCAGGTCAGGGAGACCAGCACAGAGTGTAACCAGAAGAGGAGGTTAAAAAGAGATTGAAAACTAACACCAGCAACAGAGAGCACATCAAACACCAGGGTAGAGATTGGAGATGCAGCAAGAGCACAGACAGGAGAGACCAAGACCGCAGGGGATACTTGGAGACGTCAGTGGGCAGCGCCGGTGTGTCCCTGACATCTTGACATCTTAGATTCGTGAGACTAAACCAAAACAGTAAAGTTGCCAGCCGTAAATCCAAAAAATGAGCCAAAAGCTAAACCTTTCCATAAAACCGAAGGGAACTGCTGAGTTAGTGTTCCCTGTGGGTTCGTCACTATGTTTGACACCTCCACATACAGTACAGCATAGGCATAACTTACAGGGGGGATACAATATCAAAACTGGCCAATGCAACCCACCCCAGAAACCTATTTTAATTTCCTGTACATAAATAAAGACATTTGCACCAAACTTGATGCAGGTTAGGCATAAATTGTTGCATACAAATTCATCACAATGCAAGAAATAAAGTGTTTGATATGTTAAAATTTTCAATTTTGCTCAAAAGTGGAGTTCTCAATGTAATGTATGTCTTTCCATCAGTAAGTAGTCTCGTTTTGCCAGACCCTCCTCCAAAGTGCGCTGAAGGAGGGTATTGTTACTCCACATAGCATTCGGGGATGGGAGGAAAACGTGCTTTGGTTTAATGGCATTTCTTTAAACCAATCAGAATCGTCATGGACGGTGCTAAACTCCGCACAGAGCCGCTGCAAAATAGTCGTGCGAGAAAAAAACTCAGATTGGACGGATATTCTAGCTAGCTGTCTCAATTTAGCCTGCAGAGATCGGAGGAGCAGTCAACAATAGTCAAATTTAACATTCCAACACAAAGAAAGCAATAGGAAACAGAAAATACGTGCATCCGGCGGAATTTCCTGCAGCATCAGAAGTGATACGCAAAGGATAAAGACTAGTCTGTAAGTAATGTTGTGTATTGTCCCAAACAGGTCTCTCGAGAATGACACCCTGTGTCTCAATGAAATTACCCGTATAAATAAAGGTTAAATAAAAAACGTGATCCATTGTTGATAGAAATATATAAATTATACTGGCTTTAAAGTTCAGGTTATGGGAAACTCCAAGTTAAGTTATTAAGTTCCTGCAGTGAGTGAATGAATAGATTATTTCGATCAACATACAGTGGAAAATGTGCATGTGGCTGAATCTGCTACCATTACCAGCTTGTTGGAAACTGACATTCCCAGAGAGTATTAGAATATTTTGAGTAGAAACTGGAGCTACAAAGACAAGACAGTTTACTGTGTCACGGAAACCTACATTTATAAATAAATGTACCTTCCAACACTATTTTACATATAATATGCCTGTCTGCAGTCGCCCTGCAACATTTGTCTTTAAATAGCTCTCTTCCTGTGGGCTGGCTCCTATACAGACATTACTTATACATAGCAATAGCTTCCCTGGACCTTAATGACTACCTCTGCGATGGTAGCATGGAGAATTGTGATGCAACTGCAAAGCCTCCTCTCTCGCCTATCACTCTCTGCTTGTTATCATGTTCTATTAGCACCATATGTTAAAGTGTACACTTCCATATTCTACGGAACAGAGATGAAAGCCAGTTTGTGAATAATGAAATTAGAGCAGGCAGGATGCATGAGGAGTTGGGATCTTTGGCAGTCAGGAGTGGATTTAAAAATAACAATGTGTGATTTAACCCATTAAAATCTGGCTGATGCTTTATATTAATCATTTTGATAAAATCATTTTCACGGTCTGGGGAGAGAGAGAGGCACGCAGGTGCGTTTGTTAGACGGAAACAAACAAAAGGGTTAGAGAGATACAGTGGCTGTCAGACAGTTCTTATTGGCAGCACAAACATGGACTATTGTACTAGGCTTAATTGATTAATTTTAGACTGAGACCGACCCACGGGACAGGTAATGGTAACAGGTAAAAGTAATCAAATCATAAGCAAGCATGTGAAAGTTAAGGCCATGAAGATAAGTTTTGAGTTTGGATTTAAAGAGAGTCAGACGGTCTGATATCAGCAGGGAGGTTATTCCAGAGGGCTGGGGCACGAAAAGGCCCTGCAGCCTGCTGACTTCTTTTTCATTCTGGGTACAGACAGGAGCCCTGTATTCTAAGAGCGGAGTGCACAGGATGAAATCGAAGGTTTAAGGAGATCAGACAGGTATGAAGGGGCATTCTGATTTTAAATTTAGAAGCACCTTAAAGTCTTATCTGACATAGAGAGGGAGCTAAAAATGGGAAGCTAAAACTGCTCTAAGGCCATCCAATGTTTTAGTTTTAGCTAAAATTGTAGCTGCAGCATTCTGAACCATTTGGAGACTTCTAGTACTACCACGCAGCGGGCCTAATGGTAAAATGTTACAAAAATCAAAAATGGATCAAGCAATATGCAAGTTAGCATGGAAAAAACTTTAATTTTAGCTATGATGCAAAAGTGTCAAAAGGAAGTCATTTAAAGTGTTGATCAAACATAACACCAAAATTCTTGACTTGGTTGTCGAGAGTTACTGTTACTTGATCAAACTGGTGTCTATGTCAAGCAGGGCCAACGACCAGCATCTCAGTTTTATCAGCATTTTGGAGCAGGGCATTATGTGAGATCCAGTTTTTCACAGCAGACAAGTAGACCTCTAATTTAATAATTTGGGTCATCTGCATTTAAAGGCACATACAGCTGAGAGTCATCAGCATAGCAGTGGAAATGAATCGGCCAAGTGGTGAAATATAAAGAGAAAAATCCATAGGGCCAAGAACAGAGCCCTGAGGTGCTCCATATTTCCCATTAGTACATATTGATTTTGTATTATTAAAGGAAACACTGTGTTTGTTCAGATAGCTAAGACTTTAACCTCGCTACAGCTAGGCCAAAGACACCAAATAGATTTTCCAATCAGTAGGAGTACACAATGATTAATGGTATGAAAAGCTGCACTTATATCCACTAAAAAAAGGCACTGAGGTAGGCTCTGAATCCACATTAAGGAGCTCATTTACCACTTTAGTAAGCACAGTTTGGGTGGAGTGAGGGGCCCTGAAAGAAGACTGAAAAGGTTCAAAAGGAGTACTATAAAATATGTTGCTGAGACCATCTATCTACACTGGGCCCAGAATTAACTGTTGGTATAATAAATTGAATGTATAATTTACTAACTCAAAAGTGGATTTTGTTATTCTGTAATACTTTTTATTAAGGAGAACCCTTATTTCCACTTATTTCAAAGCTTGGCTGAGGTTTGTATTTTTATTGACATCTACGTGTGGAATATGCAGAGGGAAATGATAGTAAAGTCTAGCAGATGTTAAAATATCCAGGCCATGAAATATGAGTGTTTTTTGTTTTTTACTTTAACACATGCCTCATAAGCTCATAACACTTCTGATTCAGAGTCAAGGATTATATTTAATTTTGGAGTCTGTCCAGCTGCTTCAACAGGCCAGGGGTTGACCTACATCCTATGTGATGTTTGATATCTGATCTTTAATTCAGAATAAAATTACCCAGTTTACCCAGGAGGGTAAAAGTTATCAAAATGATGCTATATCACTCACCAGGCTCACTGTCTTTCATACCCAGGCTGTGACATAAACCACATCTATTTGAAAAGTTGTTTCATGTTGTTGTTGGGTCCTCCTGCATGCAGAGCTTCATCCTGATTTAGCCTTCACATTTCATTGATTCGTGTTAAAGATGGTAGGAAACTGGGGCGATTCTAGGTAATTGCTGGTCTGGTGTACAGGATTTGGTTACAGACTGGGTAGACGGGTCACCATGCTCCAGGTGTGGGCTGCGCTATGGATCACAGCTGTGGCACACATATGGTGGATGCAGCCAAGGCAATGGTTGCATCTGTCAGACAAGAGGATTGTAAAGGAAGCAGAGAGCGTGCACATCAGGACAGACAGGACAGTGCACTTTGCTACTACATCTTCTACACCTCTGCACCAGTTATGCAATAAGAAACTTCTCTTTTTTATGCCTGTGTCTTAATCTGTTTCATGGTTTAATACAACATTAGCTTTACACACAACCTTATCAGTTAATATTTGATGACTATTATGTTGTTATAGCCTACATTTTATGTAGTCTTGATTTGGGTGGTCATTTACTTTTATAATGGTTGTAAATCTAGTTCTTCAAGTAAATTGCATCACACAACAGTTATTTTTAATCAAATTAAACATAATTTTCAAAAATATAGTGGCTAGTGAAGTAAAAGTTGATGTCAAGCCCTGACTGTATGTAATCAAATGGAATGTGTTGTAAAACCATATGGTCATGGATGACGACTGGTGAGCGATCACCAACAGACTTGAGGTCAAGCACCATCTCCTCAGTTTTTTCTCTCAATTCTTTAAAATTATCTCAGGACAGTTTACACACACATAAAGATAAAGATATAGATATAGATATATATATATATATATATATATATAAAATTTACAAAAACCCAACAATTCCTCAACAATTTTGTGTTGAAGATGACAATGTTTGTCACACCATTATGCAATGCTCAGAATCAGACAGTTCTGTTCACTCTACCACCATGTGGGTACCACATAATGATGAATGGGTTGACATTGAGCTGATTCAGTGTGCTAAGTAATATGTGGGGTTGCAAGGTGTTACATGTGGAACTGAAATGCAAACAATAGACCAATAGGCCTTGGGATTCTCCAGACTGAATGCAAATTGGTATATAGGAACACCCTGATCACATTCACACAGTTACACAATCATGCCTGGAAGCTGCCCAGTACAACCACAGTCTGATCTGCCAGACCGCGATCAGCTCCACTAGAGCAGTTGGGGTTAAGGGACTTAATCAAGCGAGGGACAAGTGCTGCTCTTTTGCTTTCCCCACCCAGATTACCCACAGGAGTCAAAGCAGCCGGTCTGAAATTGTTGTAATCTTTAGGACATGTTTTTTTGGCCACAGGCGTGATGAATGCCTTTTTTTCCACATTTCTGGTACAACGTTAGAGTCTGCAGAGCTGGAAGATGGGGCACCGGACAGGTGTTAATTTGTCTGCACATATTTGAAATATGAAAGCAGGAATGCCATCTGGTCCGGTGACGTTGTTAACATTAGCATTTGTAAAAAAACAAACCAAAAGTCCCCATCTCTTTGGTGTCAATTAAGAGCCTATTAACCCTCCAAAACGCTGCTACATTTACATTTAGCAGAGAAGTCATGTGTGTCAAACCTTTTATAAAACAAGTTCAGTTTGTTTGCTGCGGATAGTTCATCTACAGCTGTGATTACCCCTGCTGCGTCCTGTGTTTGCTGTATGATTCACCTCTCGCTACACCTCTCACTCTGCAGGTGGATCATAAGTGTAATATGGAACATCTGATTACTCCAGGTTACTTAAAGGCCCATACAGGTGTTTTCAGTTAATGTGGCTGATTGGACCTCCTCCCAGGACTGCATGGGTGTGGTTAGACTGATTGAGTGACATCCTCCTGAGTTCCCCCGTTAGTGCTGTTGCACCTGTTAGGGCAGGGCAAATGACAGCTTAATCATTCTTATTGGTAGAAAGAATTTGTGTGCTAATAAGTCCCCGTCAAAGCTCCGGCCCACATTCAACCTGAGCAGAGTCTAATCAGCCACAATAACTGAAAACACCTGTGTGGCTTTAAGCCTGGCTGCAGTGCAGCTCTAATCTCTCTACAGCTGTTTCAGCACTCACTTCTTATCTGTTGGTTTGGTTATGTTGCTCAGTAGTAGTAATAGCTTATTTATCTTTATGCTTTGTTTGCACTTTACAACACACACACATACACACACTCCTATACCCATCACACATGCACACTACCGACCATACTGACCACACACCCACAACCACACCCCACATCTAAATAATCCTTTAAATTTGGTCTAATTTGGTTTAGTATAGTATACTTTTGTAAAACCTCATCATGGTGTGTCCTATTTTTTGTTGCCTAAGACCCCAGGAGCCTGTTTCACAAAAGCAGAATATCTAAATCCAGGATAAGTGATAAAGCGAGGCTTGACCTAGTCTAATCTGTGCATCCTGGCTTGGTGCGTTTCACGAAGGCCAAGCCAGGCTGAGGAGGAGCGACTAGGTCGAGCCGGGCTGAACTAATTCAGATAGATGCGCGTCCACGGCCTTCCTCAAAAGACCGCGAGGTCGATCACAGATTTACTGATGCCAAAATGGAGAATACGCATTGTAGATACTTTATACAGAGTGAGCAGCAGCTTCTTGTGGAAGTATGATGACGTGAAAGACATTATTTATATAAAAA
This sequence comes from Perca flavescens, assembly GCF_004354835.1. Lineage (NCBI taxonomy): Eukaryota > Metazoa > Chordata > Actinopteri > Perciformes > Percidae > Perca > Perca flavescens. Next base: position 30,124,010 of record NC_041342.1, read on the forward strand.
GAAAAGAAACACGGGCGCTGTAATGAAACAGTGAGAGAAAGCGAGGCAGACGATCACGGACCGACTGAATGTGTAAGTAGCCTAAATATATACATTAACTGACCACGGCTCTGAATTGAAGTCATCATAATCATACCATTCAAGGATTAGGCTACTAATCATTTGCACAAATTAACAGTTGTACTCTTTGCCTTAAAAATTAGCAGAATATAATGTTACTCAGGAAATTTACCATGAAGATCAATTTTCTATAACGCTAGAATATGATGCGTAAATATCTCTTTCACTCTGTTCCTCTCTCTCTCTCTCTCATGGGCTACAATATAAAATTCCTAAGTCATTAACTTCCACTGCTCGCTTTTAATGCAAAGTGTACAACTGTTCGTTTTTGCAAATGACAGTGACTCATTAAATGCTTTCAGTTAAGAGCAGTAGTTCATAAATGTATCCTGTACAAGTTTCCTTCTCTACATATTATATGCCTTACTCCCTCATATGTATGGACATATAAAATAAAGACACTGAAGAAATTGGACTCTAAAATCTAGAAACTATAAAGATAATTAAGTGATAAATTCCATGCACACTGTAAACATGAATGGAACAGAGTATATTAATCAGTTATTTCCCCCCAGCAAAATATAAGGTCAAAAACCATTGAGGTGTCCTCTCCCTGTTGTCATGAATGTACAGTAGCATACATCACTAGATAGTTACTGGTCCAGGGAACTAAATCTATCATTTGGGAGGATTGTACAGTTAGGATGTGTTCTTAAAATTGCACAATCAAAATTAGTCCCAGTTTACTGGAAAACACAAATTGTGTGCTAAGAATGCCAAATACAATGCACATGAAAAAGGAACAAACATGATCCTTATTGTTAAAGAATTAAAAAAAAAAGATGAATCAACTAAAATTGTAGGTGCATTGGTCAACTATAGAAATGTATAGCATTGTATGTATTGCCCTTAGTAACAGACTTCATTTAAAACACATTTGAAATTTTATCAGCCTTTTCTAATTATCTCAACAACTGCCGTTATATATTCATCAAACTTCTAACAATATGTGAACAGCAGTCTTCATACAGCAATATAACCATAACAATGACTGTCACATGAATACTTATTTAAAAAAAAATAAAGGTCACAACTTTAAATAATATGAGTACTTAAATGAACAGCAATATGCACCTGTTGTATTTTAATCCAAGCTGATAACAATAGGGTAAAACCACTGCTGAGTGAAAAGGCTCCAGGATTAAATAAATCCTGGCTGTTAGCCTGGTCAGGAGCAGGCTAGCTGCACAGAATAAATCTCCATGGTGATTTATATGCCTCCGCTTTAGTGAAACCGAGTCAAGGCTAAATTCATCCAGGATAACTGGGAAATCCAGTTAGAGGTTAGAAAAGAATATCATGGCTTGGGTTAATATTTTCATTGGGATAAATGTATGGTCACTATCCAGCGACCGTCCATGTGGAAAGTATAACTCAGGCTTAGTGTCCACAGATACTACAAGAAAGTGTGCGTGTGTGTGTGTGTGTGTGTTGAATGTTTGTCTGTACATGAGATAGTTAAAGCTGTAGTGCGTAACTTTTGGATATTAATGAACGCGCGTTACATTTAAGCCATTGCCAAATGAGTTGCTACGAAGCTAATTAAGCCTATCAGCTCCACACAACTCTCTCTGGATTTCTCAGTATGACAATGTTCAGAAGATTGTGGCGTCTGGTAACTTTCGCACGCAGAAACTCAAGCCAAGATAAGATATACTTCTGAGTCCCATCATGTTTTTTTAATCCTCTGTGTCCTCCTTGGCTACTAGCAATTGTGTGGAGGAGGGGAGGGGGGGCTGCGCACGATCACAGAAGGCTTGTATCATGTGGACGCGCCGACAGTTTTGTTGTCATTACTTAGAATTCCTCATGGGAGAGACGGAAACTACGCACTTTAGCTTTAACAAAGTGCCTGTGGTGTTTGGTTGTGTAAGTCCCCTCACAGATTTCTAACTCATTCTCAGTCTAAGTGTTTTCAACGTTAGAGAAAGGTGAGAGTGATGGAAGTAGAGTGTCGTTGGTGCATGTGTGATGCATTAACAGCTCAACTTTTGAACAGCCTTCAACATCTTGGGTTCACTTTCCCTTTCTCTGTCAAGTCTGACGGATTTTGGGAGTTTCACTGGCACCTTTTTTTCCTCAGCAAGTTTGAAGTTTCCTTATGGAAATGGTGGTGTTTCCAAAGTTTGAAATCTGATGTTGCCTTGTTACTTTTGTCGGGTCTGTTTAAATAAAGCAAAGGGCTCCTTTTTATCTCCGAATCGCTTCGCACATGAGAGCAAAGAATGAAGTCAAAAGGTGACAAAAGGGAATGCAGTGAAGGAAATTAAACACCCACACAACTCAGGGACTGAACTCCCCACGCCTATTCATATCATACTTCCAGCTGTTACTCTGTATGTGTTTACTGTTAGCACAACATGTACTTACACTTTCTGCACAATTTTTTTGTATTTACTCACCTGAACTTGTTTTGGTGGAACGTGTACGTTTAAAGGTTGTTTCAGTCGTGCAACAGAAAACCCTGCAGAGATCTGAGGAGCAGTTAACCATAGTCCTCAGAAATCCACCGGAGTTTAAAATTCAAACACAAAGAAAGCGGAAGGTATTGGACATCCGGCCGAAAATAGTGACATCCGGCGGAATTTCCGGCAACACCGGAGCAACCCCGGAAGTTGAACGTCGTTAATATAGAGAAATTTACGTAGCTTTTTGTACAAATGGTTCATGACAACAGCCTGACAGAGAACTTACAACATAAAGAGTTGCTGTGCTGTATTCCGTTACCTCTGTCACAGTGCAGCATTTGCCCTAAACTAACAATTTTGTCATGTCTATTCTCCAGTGTAGCCTTATATTACATTTTTCTCTTTATTATTTTACCTCCCCTCCTCATCTACCCTCTCTTAATCTCTCGCCTTTTCTCTTTGATGCCATTAAAGGCAGCTCCGCTGAGGCTTGTAGCTCTGTCAATAGAAACACTGCCAAATCAGATGTACCCAGGGACTCTGGGAAGCTTCCTGTGATATAGGCCTTTGCTGAGAAATTGTACAATAAACCGAACATGTGATCCACACCCTGCATGTTCTACTGTAAGGGTAGTTTGATCACAGAATAAAGAGATTCCTTTGCCCTATTCTGACATTGTTAGTGATTTGATTTTGCCTTTTCAAAGTAAAATGATTCATTTCAGACGCGTGGAGCAAGTGTGGGCCGCAGAGTTCACCTCAATCCAACATGCTCTCTGTTCATCCCATTGCCTTAAGATGCCGAAACTGAAGGTTGATCTTTGCCGCTTCATCAAAGACACATTTCAGCCTTTTCTTGACAAAAAAAAAGCCTTTTTCTTTTTACACTGAGAATGGCATTTGATAACTGCAAGAGTTGCCATCACCGTGTTAAAACATTACTGACCTTTTCCAGTTGTCACTCAAGTGTTACAGAGTGACTCATCACTTCCTGTGGCACAGTGGTGTCTGAGGCAGGCGCAGCAGCATGAATAACATAATGACAATAAAGCAAACACATAGTCAGAGATCTAAGACAAACCATGATTACAGCAACACACAGCGCTGTTGGACTGCTCCATTGACACTCGCAGGCACAATTGAGATGTCAAAGCTACTCTTATAGTTTAGTCTCGCCCATCCGGAGGGGAAAACAACTCTCCACCGACTTGTTTTGGGTATGAAGGATCCTCCTCGTCAATTCTAGCTAGCAAACACAACCCAGTCTCATGGCAGTTCATGACAGCGTCACAAAAAGAAATCTATTAGATTGTACAATCACGATAATATTTTGAAGATTTTCGTGATGGGATTATATTTTTTAAATTAATGAAGCTCAGCGCAAATTCTTTCAGGAAGACGTCATAAACCCAATCACTACTCTTTGTTCTTAAATCAAATCAGCTGTTTAGAAGCGATACTTTCAGTTAACCAATCAGACTTGGCCACGGAATTCAAGGGCCAATCACAGCATTACAACTCTGCTTTAAATCTGTTCTCTCCCTGTGCTGTCAGCTGTCGTTTCAGGCAAAGCGCTCGACCCTCCACCTCCCCTGCCGCCTCCGGTCATCGTGTTTCTCCCGGCTGACTGCTCCGTTGCCTCTTCGGTCCGGTCTCCGGTCTCCTCCTTCTATTTTTAGCCCAACAACCGCTGTTTTAATCAACATGTATTCACAAGATCTTATCATGGTTTATATGTATTTCTTTTAATGTTATTATTTTAGTCTTATTGCCACAGAAGTTGGATTGCTTTGTTTTTTATTGATATTTTTAAAACTATCACGCTACATCTATCAACATTTATTTAGATGTTATCATGGTATGCATTTCTTTATTTTAATATTATTTTGGTCTTATTACGGGTGAAATATTACAGTATGCTGTAGCCTAAGAGGGAACACAGGCCAAGCGGGGTGCATTCTAAACCCATTAGTTTAAAAAACGTGATCCCATCACGAAACTATCGTGATGGTATCACGATCTAATAGATTTATTTTGATATGCTATCACAAACTGCCGTGAGACTGGGTTGGATAAACACATACAAATGCACATAATAGTATAACAATTCATATCTGTTGTCAAATTAATCCCCAACTGACTTAAATTTGAAAGATTAGCTTGTGTAGTAATGTTGTATTGGTGGATAGTATTGGTTAAAAAATCATTACGAGGCCAAAAATCACAAAAAGTGATGTTACATTTTTAAACTGAGCATTGTGTAAAAAGGCAAGATACATTTTTTGTGAATTGCTTGTGTACTGGATGCCATTATCTGAGTAGTAAGTAGTAGGCACACATTAATTTACAAAGCACTTTACCAAAACCCATTCTAAAAAGTTCAATACATGCAGCTGAGAGCCAGGTCTTAACTTGTTTAGTGTTCTTAAAACAGATAAAAGCCAAAATAATTATTACCAAATAATTGCTATATGAGCAATGGTCATTAAATAAAATATTATTTAAGATGATAAATTCAATGAAATAAAAGTTTTATGATCTCTTTAGGAAACTTGGCATCATTGATATAGGCCTATTACAAACTCTGCTGTATGAGTCACTGTCATGTTTAGTCAATAGATATGAGTAGCAGAGCTGTTTAGTGTGCAATGTCTGATGACCTCATTACTGTAAGCAGTAGGGGAGAGCCGGGACAGTTGAAACACTTTTTAATTAAACGTAATTTACAACGCGATCGTATCGCACTGAAAGCTAATATTTTATCACTAGCAACCTACACCTGTCCTCTGTCAAATACAGTTGCATTTTCAGTTTTGAACAAAACTGTTCAGGAATTATTACAGCAACAGTGGGGCGTGCGTAATGTTTAATTCGTCCCTCCTGGTCGGAACGCATGAAACAGCATAGGGGGACGGATGAAACATACAGTTTAATCCATATAAACCTCCCACAACTTCAATATTTTACTACATATCATGAATGGTACTCCCAAAAGGTGTTATATAAGATAGATTGTTGCTAGGCTATACGTCTTGGTGAATATCTGTTAACCACTAATTGCCGTCACCTTGAAGCGTATGAAGCGGTTTTTGAAATATCATGCACTGTGGGTGATTCTGTCATTTTTATAGCTAGAACAGTACATTTTCCCATTTATATCATGTTTCTATTGTGGAAAATTTCGTTTCACTAGGTTTTTACATGGGTTAGGTCACTGCACATCCAAATAAGTGCCCACAGCCCGTCTCTCCATAGGATAACATGGGAAAACTCGACCCCCTACCTGGTGGGGGCCTAAATATATTTTCATCTTTCTAAAACTGCTTTTCCATGTCTCCACTCCATAAATTATTGTATAAACACAGACATTTGTGCAATTACTTAAAATACATGGAGTTACAGCCAGGTCGGGGAGAGTTGAAACAGCTGTTTCAACTGTCCCGACATCGACATATGCCATTATCACCTGTTTTGCTTTCCGTGTAAACAAGCATGCAATATGAAAATCTGGGATTGTGGAGAACAATAAATACTACTGAATAAGCACGTAGTCGAACCTTTAAATTAAAAACACTGTAACCGCTAAAAACACTGTAACCACTAATGAAGTTTACTTTCGACCATCAAAACTTGTCTATCGTCTGTATCTCCGTGATAAAAGGAAATAACAGGAATATTTTTGGCTGATAGTAGTACGTTAACATGCTCTATGTTTTGACCTAAGAAAGTCTGTCTGTCATCATTGCACTCGGAGAAAACTGGAATGTTTCATCCGTCCCGCGTTTCAATTGTCCCGGCTCTCCCCTATTAAGTATTTTAAACTTCATCATCGGTTAAAAACATCATAGAAAGTCTTTCACGTTGAGTTAGGAACTCACATACATGGGAATATTGAAGAGTGGGCACAAACAACCAATGCTGGTCTATCTCTGGTTAGGACAGTGTCATTGATTCATTAAAATATCTGTATTTAACCCTAATTGAAATGCTGATTTATTATATGGAGATCACCTGATACAAACTGTTCAGGAAAACATATAAAAAAAGTCAGTCCTATGGTTGTATATCTATGGGTCAGTCAATGTAAATTGAATGTAAACATTTAAAGAACAGCGGAAGTCTGGAACATGAGTTAGAGAGAATGGAACTGTTTCCAGAATGTCCTTTAAGTTATGACATCACTTTTATGATGTTATCATAAAGGTTCCAATTGGCCTTTGTATCTTTAGTCAGTGCAAAGCAACCTTTCAATAGAGAGAGAGAGATTGTGAGAAACAACTGTTCATCATTGACAGCATCTACAAGAAACTTTGAAAATCTACCAGCTAAAAATGGATCAGGATTGGTACAGCAGGAGGCCCAAGGACTCCGTCAACCTGAACGACCAAGTGAAGATGCTGACTGCTCTTTTGAAGCATGAGCGTACCAGAAACTCCTGGCAGTATAATAATAGGATGGAACTCAATAAAGACCTGAACGAGATTAAACAACAGCTGGCTCGTCAGAAGAGACTAAAAGAAATGTACATTAAGAGAGGAAAGGACACACGCAATGAACTGGAGAGGCTGAAGAGGCTCAGTGACCCAGAGACCATGGACACCATGAGGATTGCCACTGAGGTTCGAAATACCATCAAACTAAAGAGGAAGAAAGTGCTTCAGCAAGCATTTGAGGACCTCAAAGTGGCTTACATTATCAGCCAAGAAAAGTTTTCAGCAGAGCTCCAGGTTGAAAAAACTAAAAATGGAGCTCTTCAGCAAGAACTTGAGCAGCTGAGAGCTTCACATCAGATCAACCCGAGCTTTAAAACTGAGCTGAAAGGTGAGAAGGAAGAGGGCGACAGCCGTCAGAAACACCTGGAGAAAGAGATTCACTCCCAAACTGAAAATGTGTCAGAGTACCTGGAGGCCTTAAAGCAGCAGATGGTTGAAAAGGATGCTCTGGTCCATCAGATGGAGGAGATCCAGACCCTGAAAAAGGACGCATCTGAGCAAGAGATGTTTTTCAAAAAGCAGGAGGACATGATGTCTGTAAAGGATGCTTTGGTCCATCAGATGGAGGAACAAATTCAGGACTTGAAGAAAGACGCCTCTGAGAGAGAGACATTTTTTGTCAAAGAGTTGGAGGACGTGAAGTCTGTGAAGGACACTCTGGTTCAACAGATGGAGGAAGAGATCCAGACCCTAAAGGAAAATGCCTCTGAGACAGAGAAGTCCTTTGTCAAAGAGTTGGAGGACGTGAAGTCTGTGAAGGACACTCTGGTTCACGTTCCCCATCATGTACTAGATGTTGATCTACTGGAAGAGATCGGCCACTCTGAGGAACAGCTTGAGGAGAAAAAAAAGAAACCTTCAGCCTGGAAAAGATTTAGACACCGCATTGGTCTGAGGAAAATGAAGAAGAAGGAGGAGAAGCGGTCCTCCATCTGACGGACCGAAGCAGGAGGAGCTGAAGTCTGTGAAAGACACTGTGGTTCGTCAGATGGAGAAGAAGATTCAGACCCTGAAGGAAAACGCCTCTGTGAGAGAGACGTTTTTTTGTCAAAGAGTTGGAGGAGCTGAAGTCTGTGACAGACACTCTGGTCCATCAGACGGAGGAGAAGATTCAGACCCTGAAGGAAAACGCCTCTGTGAGAGAGACGTTTTTTTGTCAAAGAGTTGGAGGAGCTGAAGTCTGTGAAGGACACTGTGGTTCGTCAGATGAAGGAGATTCAGACCCTGAAGGAAAACGCCTCTGTGAGAGAGAAGTTTTTTTGTCAAAGAGTTGGAGGAGCTGATGTCTGTGACAGACACTCTGGTCCATCAGATGGAGGAAAAGATTCAAAGCCTTTCTGGTTGTAATCGGAGTGACGCTGTGGTGAAGAAAACCTTATAGTCACTGCAAGGCTTCCTGCCAAACGTGAACACATTAACTCTGGTGAGAAATTTATGTGTTTTACACAAGATGGCTCCTTTATAAAGAGCATAAAGATGGAGGTGGACCCAGAGGAACATTTGTGCAAGGCTTCTCACTACATTGTCTGACTCAATAAACTGAATAACTGACTGAATAAAAATGTCCTGGACCAGCCAGTTAACATCTTTAACAATTTCATATGTGCTAGTGATTATTTAAAGATTAGGTAGATTTTGTGATTTGAAATTAACACTAAATCAACATGTTAAATTCAGTTTTACACAGAGTATGTCATCTAGGAATCTCAGTGGTGTACTGAGAATCATTTCCTCTTAATGTTACCTATTCTTACACAGTTATTAGCTGTTGGCAAATAGGCTACTATCTGCCTTAGTCTGTATGTTATACTAACTGTGTAGAATGTGCCGATACATGTTTCATGGTGTTGTAAAGACACATAGTGGTGGAAAAAGTAGTGAGCTCCTTTACTTAAGTTAAAGTTGTCAGGGATCTGAGACAAGGGAACCCAAAAGCACAACTCGTGAGGCAAAAGGTGGAAACAAAATGTATTTTCCTTGATGCAAAACTCCAGGCAGGCAAAAGTACAGAAAGGGTAAGGCTGAGACAAAACCGAAAATTATAAACTATGTACAGATCAACAAACAGGATGCTGAAAGCTAGGGCAAAAGCACTCAGACAATCTGGCAGAGGGCTAGAGGAAATGTCTTGTTGATATACTAGGGAGCTAATGAGTGCATGGGGAACAGAGTGGGGAGGATGAGCAGGTGAAGTGAATTAAGTGATGGGAGGGCAGGCAGGTGGAAGTGATAAGGTCTGAAATGAGTTAAGCCCCGTTTACACGAAGGGAAGACGCAGATATTTTCCTGCGGTTTGGCCTCTCATTTACACGAAAACCCAGTTTTTAATCACAAAAAACAATTATTTCAAAAAAACGGCCAAAGTGGAGATTTTTGAAATCTTCGTTTGCACGTTTGCATGTAAACTGAGACAAACGGAGGTTTAGGCCTTAGAGAACGTGATTGGTTGCTGTTGTTGCTATTGTCGGGATTCTGATTGGCTAACGTGGGCTTGAGCTTCTCGTTACACTGCCACCTACAGGTCTGGCGTGCTCTTGGCTGCATTGACGGCATGTATACACGGGTACATATAAACGAACACTTTCCTGAAAACCGAGAGGTTGAAATGTCTGTTTATGAAAATAGCCGGCCACGTGTAAACGTAGCATTAGACACAGGTATAATAAAGCAAACAGGAGGACTTCAAAATCAAAACCATGATCAAAAGTACTAAATACTACACTGTAAAATACTCTGTTTCAAGTAAAAGTCCTGCATTGAAAATGTTCCTTAAGTAAAGGTATGTGAGTATAAACAGGAAAATGTACTTAAAGTTTTAAAGGTAAAAGTATTCAGTGCAGAAAAAAAAAATTTTGGGCTTTTCCGCCTTTAATGGACAGGAAAGAGAAAGGGGGAAGACATGCAGGAAATCGTCACAGGTCGGAGTCAAACCCTGGACCTCTGCATCGAGGCATAAACTGGAAACTATCCAAAACAGTTCTGTGTTTAATGGTCTAATCATTTCAGCTGGACTCGTAGAACGTTATATTTTTGGGTAGTTTAATTTATGATAAAACAGCGTATTTTGTGTGCAAAAATCTTAATTTGTAAAGTAAATAAAAAGTAAATAAAGCTGTCAGGTTAATGGACAAATTGCTGTCGGTACCAATAAAGTACTCAGGTTTAAATAGCCAGCCCTGGTATTTTAATGCTGATCTTTTTCAAGATAAAGATTAAAGATATGCTAAAATTTGGTCGAAAGAATTACTATTAAAGTCTTAAAAGTTAAGAGGATTTTACAGCCTTGGCAGAGCTAAGAACCACTGAGTTGGTTTCTATCTATTCTGTCCTTTCTCTCCTCCCTTAGGCAGTATGCGTTATCACTTGTTATGTTAGGGAGGCTCCATTTCTCTGTTTTGCTTTGCTATTTTTGCCCTTAAATGAACCTTGAAAACATTAAACTCCCTCCAGGAGACCAAAGGACAACAGTTGAACTTAGCCCAGAAGGATGTGGCGGATGTTTTCTGCTTCCTACTAACCAGATAAAAAAGACATTTGCATTGTCTACACCAACAGAAGTTGTATTTATTTCATCACCGTTGGAGTTGGACAGTATAGCCATTCATAGTTCTCAATAGTACAACTTGGAAGTACTCAGAATTGTGTTATTCTTACTTTCTTTCAACCCTATGGAGTTTCATGTTTACTTCAGTGTATGCATCCATCTGGCTGGTTTAATATTTCCTCAGAGTTGTTATCTATCTCTATGTCTAGGAAAGTTAACAAAAACACAATATATATAGTTTAATCCAAGTACAGCTTTTGGAAAAACATGTGTTTGTGTCCACAACCCTAATGGCTGGACAGCGTTGCCTTTTTTGTACAGTTCCCTAAGGGTTAGGTTTTATTTTGTCAGCTTACTATTTCAACCGCTTCAATTATGTCCCTGACATTGGAGAACTATGGATAAAATGGGCAACAATTTATACACTGTTCATCTTATATAGATGCAAAGATTTTAAAATTAAAGCTGATTGTTAATGTTAATTATGTTTCAATTTGGGTTCTAATCTGCGCCATGAAATTACCAATTATTCTCTGGGGACTACCAACGTTTAACTTTACAACCGCGCTCCTGCTCTCCCTCTGACAGATCAGATAGAGATCCAGCCAAAGGCGGGAGTCTGGCACAACCTCCTCCGATTGGCCAAAACAATGTTTCTGTTAAAGGTACAATATGTAACATTTCTGCATTAAAATGTCTAAAAAACGACTATACCTATATTATATATTTTGTTGAGTTGTGTACTCAAACTATCCCAAATGTTTGCAACAACGTTCAAACCCAGAGAAATCTGTTATTTTATTTTAATGACACAGGACATTTCATTTAGTCGCCTGTCAGTGGCGTCATTAAACCTTTGACCCCTCTAGTTTCTCTAACTTCCATCAAAACACTGGCACCCAAATGATACGTTCAAGAGTAATTGTAAATCATACAATGTCACAGAAAGAATAATACTCAGTAACCGTAATACACCTTGCTTTCTGCCACACAGCATCATTTTGTCATTGATTACATGGCACTTACAAAACAGTAATACAGCAGAGATCTTATTTAGTGATACATTTCAATATCGATTGATCCAGCTTAACGTTATGTGCTACATTGACAAGTAACGTTAGCGTTAGCTGATGCTACTGCTCGGTGGGGAACTTTAACGTTACAACATTGTTCAACACGTTCATAAAGTTATTTTAAGTATGATTGTTTTGATCAACGTAAAGTTAATGTTAAACAACACTGGGCTAACCCATGATTAATTCCGCCAGCTAGCATTAACACAAAGACAAATATCGCCACAGCCATCAGAGTGTGGCTGTTTCTGGAGGCTATGTTACCTTCAGGTACCGCAAGCCTGGCCATGTCTGTGCTACAGCTGCCTGTTAGCCATGTTTGGGACTGTAAACCCATTGTACACTGTTGTTTCAAATATTACTGAATGTTGTAGCATTTATCTCAATTTGAACTAAGGGGCCAAACAAAGAAATAATTACCACAGACCAAAAGTATATGCACAGGGGTCTGCATACTTTGTGTACTTTTAGGAAGGCAAATAAAAAAACAACACAGGATTGGCATGAACTGCAAAACTCTGCAGATTATAATGGGACAAAGATAAAGTAGACATGGCAGTGAAGGCAGGAAACCATTCATAGAACAAGGCGCATCAAAATGTAATCCCACCTGGAGAGACTTTAATCTGCAGAATGGCTGATCTTCCTGCCGCTCCACTTGTTTTCTCCATTCGGGTACGTCATTTAGTGGTTTAAAGCCTTTTCCCTTTATCTTAAGCTGTTTATCCACTTGTTTCATTTTTGTCTTTTTGTGTCATTTTAATACCCTGGGAGCTGTAGTGGCTTTTTTTTTATTATTATAACATTGAGGCATTATGTGGATGATTTCCCTCTCTGTCTTTCTCAAATGCACGCACACACACACACACACACACACACACACACACACACACACACACACACACACACACACACAGTCTTTCAAGGTTTCCTCGCTCTGCCTCACTTTCTTTTTTCGCTCATTCTCAATGTCTAAATCCAGCTTTCTAAGTTACAATAGAGCTGTTTAAAGCCTCTGAAACGCTGCAGGCCTTGAAACTGTCCATTGAAAAGTGGGCAACAGATGGACAGTGAGAGAGGACGAGCGAGAGAGACCTTAAGAGAGAGAAGCGAGAGTCAGTCCGAGGTTGGTCTGAAAGCTTCAAAGTGCCTTTAGCGGCGTTGGATTAAGGTCACAGCGCAGTTTCATAATGACAACACATAGCACAATGTCAGTTAATGTCACAGTCACTCACTCTTAACACACACATGTACACACACTTCCCTTCACAATTACTGTTGTGCGGTTGGACTGGGCAGCTCCCACCAATCATATTGGATGGCAGTGGTGTGGACGGTCTGGTTTGAGGTGGGGGCAGGGGGTGTAAACACTCCGATTGTTTGAGTTTTCCACAAGCAGCGCTCCCAAAAGAGTGAAAAGAAATCCCTGCTAATCCCCGAATCCCCACCAGTTTCAACTGAATGAATCAATTTTCCTCTTATTGTGTCACACTCTGTGTGTGTGCATGTGTGTGTGCGTGTGTGTGTGTCTGCACTCGGTCTCAGGTCACCAGTCTTGAGCGCGTCGCAATGAAGCTTTTTGCCACGGGTGTCAAAGCATGGACAATGACAGCTACGGAGCATGCTCAGTGGCCTTTTGACGGACAGCCAGGATAATTGGGCTGTGTGTCTGCGTGGGTGAGGGGCTTGGACTTTTGATTACCCACACACATTTAAAACTGGTTTGTTACTCTCTATGGCAGACAGACGCCACATAGAGGGGTTCAACCTACAGCTTTTATTGTTGTTATGAAGTTTTATGAGAGGTCTCAGTTTCTTTCGCTGTACATGAACAGTCGTTTAGCAGACAGTTGGGGTTAATGGCCAAGAAGCAAGTGATCACATGAATGTAATTACATGGGGTGTGAATCCAAGTATCATGGCGCCTTCCATTTGAACGCTAAAGTCGGAATTTTGGAGTTCCAAGTCGGAAATTTCCACACGAACGCCCCCTGAAGTCAGATTTCCGACTCGGAAATTCAGAGAACCTTACAGTACCCCGAGCAAAGCCGACCTCAAAATCCAAGATGGCTGCTCCGTCATCCAACAGTAGGGAAAAGCTGTAGATATATATATATATATATATATATATATATATATATAGTAAATTATATCTTCTGTCTTATTTGTGTCTCATTAAATCAGTGACAGTCAACTCTGTCGTGACGGAAAATACAACCCACTCTAATTAGATGAGATTATACTGGGTGGATAGCAGTCGGGGGTACAGGAGAGCCACCATTTCAAAATAAAGAGCACAGGCGTTGCCAGGCAGCAGCCGCAACAGCAGCCACTTCTGCCCAAAAGCACCTTTATGCATAAATCAATTGGTGTATCTTGCTATTAGTCGACATACCAGGAGTCATGTTCCTTACAAGCAAGTGTGCATCACATTTTCTTACCACTGTTGGGGACATCACACTCCCATCACGTCAAAATGCAATGCTTGGTCAGGTGCCTTTGGCGTTTGTTACTGACGCAAAATATCTCCTTTAGCATATATATATATATATATATATATATATATATATATATATATATATATTTTAACCTTTATTTGTCCAGGGCTGTTGCTCTGCCATACACACGCTAAAGGGTGATTTTTTTTGCCTCAAGTATTTTGCGTCAGTATTTTATGAGTTGGGAGTGAGAACGTCGGGTTACAATTGCTATCATAAACTGTTTTTTGGATCAGGAGCTTTTGGAAATAATATACATTTAATGTGTTGGACGTTGATCTTAAAGCTATAGCGCGTAGTTTCTGTCGCCCCCACGAGGAATTCTAAGTAATGACAACACCACTGTCCACATGACGCAAGCATTCGATGATCGTGCACCAACCCCTCCCCCACCAGTTGCTAGTAACTCAAGGAGGAAACGATGGATTAAAACACATGATGGACTCTTCAGAAGAGGTCATTATCTTGTAGTTTTTATGTCCTCTTCATCTCCAAAGCTGACCGTTTATGTTGCTCTTTCTCGGCGATGACGTAAAGTGCATCACTCAAGCCGGACAGCACCCTTTTGTAAACATAGCCATAGAGTGTTTTTCGTGGAACTGATAGGCTTAATTAGCTTTGTATCAACACATTTGGCAATTGCTTGAACGTAACAGACGTTGGTTAATATGAAATAGCTGTACTATAGCTTTAATGGCTAGTGACGTAGTTTGACTGGTGCTTGCAATGAATCAACAGCATTAAAACCTGCAATATAACACACAACATCTATGTTAATCACTGAGTTTTAAAAAGGTGTAAACTGTTTGGCACCTTAACACTCAGTGAAACTACATGCATATTTTATGTTTAAATCCCTTACTCGAAACTTGTAGTCATAGCCTGTTAGTTTGTTAAAAACCAATTCTCCTCATCCAGGCCGCATGGGGCTTCTTCTCTTTCATTTCCTCTTCTTGTGGATCTGTACTCGAACACCTGCTGCTCCAGAAAGGACCCCACTCAAGTGTTAAGAGGCCTACTTGTGAGTCCACTTGAACCAATCTGAAAGCAGCATTGAATTGTCTGAATGTGGTGTCACATTTGGACTCATGAGGGATCCTCATATACAACAAATTAATAGCACTCAATTGGCTACCCTTTGTGTATGTTAGAACTCGGCATTCACATGATGCTCATAGCCACGTTTCTCTTCAGTTACTGATTGGTTCTGTAGCCAAAGTTTGATCAGCAACATTTGCTGCCACATGTCTCCTCATCATTTCTCAGTTTGCTACATGTAATAAAGAGCAATTGATGCCACTTCAGGTCAAATCGGGGCAATTTGTCATTGATTAGCAGCTGACACTGGAAGCTCTTTCTGTCCAACCGAAGTGCCTGAACTGACTGAGAGACTGCAGGAATCAATATCACACATATGGCTGCAGTGAGACATGATCCTCTGTTCTATAGCAGGGGTGTAACTGGAGAAGGTGAGACAGATGGACACTTCAGGGACTGACTGTCCACAGGTGAGGCAGATGCTCCTCAACCGGAAAACATTTAGACGCTTACAAGCTTTAAAAACAAATATTAAG
The DNA here is from genome assembly GCF_004354835.1 of Perca flavescens. NCBI lineage: Eukaryota > Metazoa > Chordata > Actinopteri > Perciformes > Percidae > Perca > Perca flavescens. The sequence goes on from NC_041342.1 coordinate 30,139,720, forward strand.
AAAAAGAAAAGAGAGATGTTTCTCTTCTGAACACCCACGTCTCTGATTATATTATAAGAGATTCGATGGAAGAAAGTAGAGCTGAAACAATTCCAAATGTTGCTCTACTATTGTCTCATAAAGAATTGCGATTAACAATATATAATTGTGTCTTTCAGTCAAATCTAAAAAGATGTATTAGTGTATAATTTTTTAAACAAATTAATGTTTCGAATGAATTCCAGGGTACAGCTTTTGGTTATATCACCCAGGTAATGTAATAACACAAATACACAGTTTATGAAACAATGGCCCAATCCCAAAGTCCGGACTAACAGACTCACGGACTTTGGTGCGCGTTCTCACAAAATTCATAAGGGCTTACGGTGGTACCAATGTCAGATTTCAAAGGGCGTGAGGGTTTGAGTACACGCTTCCTGAGCCCTTTCCGTGAGTCTGCAACGATGCAGACTTCACCAAAGGGAATTACCACAAGTTCAAAGCGTTGTGACGTTTACCGCGGAGACCATAGGGAAATCTGGTAAACAACAGCACAACACACAACCACGGAACACAGACCAACCTGTTGTCCAGTTTGTAAAACCAGAGTGAAAAAATTTGGAATCAGGCAGCCGTCTGCTGTGCCTTGGCCGTGTGGAAAGCAACAAACTTAAAATGAAAATTCCCAAACCGCCAAGCATCAGCAACATCTTTGTTAGTAACCGTCGCCAAGGTAACGTGATCTTGTGAAGTGCTGTCCCAATCCCATAATACCTATCTGAGCCCATGTGGCCTCACACACTCACTCACCATAGCACCTGAGATCGATTAAGTCTGTGAGTCTTTAGTCCTTAGTCTTCAGGGCTTACTTTGGGATTGGGCCACTGCCTCTTTATTAGCATAAAACATGTTTTCTGACTGTATTCCCCCTCCTCCTCATTTTTGTTGCAATGAACATTTATAGGGGTCAAGTGCCAACAACTAGCAATTAAAATAATAAAAAATATTTAGTGCGACCAATAATCACCTATTATAATTTGGCATTTCTCAACAAAATCAACAATTAACATCAACAGTCATACGTCTTAAGCTAATGTTAACAATTAATTGTGGTTAAACAAAGAAACCTTATTTAAAAAAAGTTAATTATGTAATAGTTGTTACAGGCCTAGAATTCAATTCAATTTTATAGTATCAAATCAAACAAAGAGTTATCTCAAGACACTTTACAGATAGAGTAGGTCTCGACCTGTCACGCACGGAAGGAGCAGGAGTCAGAGTGGAGTAAGTGCAGTGAGCTTTATTCACAAAGTGAGAGAGTAGTATGAACAGTTAGAATACTGGCAGGAGACGAGGTAATGCTCAGAGCAGCAGCAGACAACAGGATGCTAAGCAACAGGTAAGTAAGTACTTGAACTAAACTAGGAAAGCAAGAGCAAGTCAGAGTGTCGTGAACAAACGTAAGACTCGACAAAGAGTGAGTGTGTCTGTGCTGCTATTGAAGGTGGTCACTGATGAGATGCAGGTGGTGAACTGATGATCTGGCGTAATGCAGTGCAGGTGCGTGTAATCAGTAGTGAACGGCTGAGAGGAGTGAGTGCTGGGGAATGTGAATGGGAAACAAACTGAAAGTCCATGAAAACCTTGAAAGTCCATGAAAACCAACTGAAAAGTCCATGTAAACCTGACAAGACCACACTCTATAATTTACAGAGACCCAGCAATTCCAGTAATTCGCCCAAGAGCAAGCATTCAGTGCGACAGTGGCGAGGAAAAACTCCCTTTTAGGCAGTAAACAAACTATTTAATCTCCACTTTTACAATCAATCCACTCAATTTAACAAAATGTGCCAATTTGGCAAGTAGTCAACATCCTCCGTGAATCTTCAGGACCTGAGCACAGATTCATCTCAGATTCACTGTTAAAAAGAGACATTTTGGAAAGATAAAAGCCAGTCTTTTACACCTACTCACAGACCTACCAATTAAAGCTATTTATCACATTTTTTACAACTTGAAATATGATTTAATTGAAGAGAGCACCAGAGGTCTCAGAAGCTGGTTCAGTGAGAAAGTGAGTAGAGGAGAATATATCTTCTGAGACATGTTTAGGAATGTTTATACAATATATCATTGACCATGATTACCAATACACAATCTGAAGCAATGTAAATATAATGTAAATGTAAAATTCTAAAGCTTTTTGCAGCTGCTCTTTCTTGTAAGCTGACTGCAGAAGCTTTTTCTTTAGAAGTGCAAACAATGAGAATAAAAGTAACTAAATGACAACTACCTGTGCTTTCACTCACACACACGCACACGCACACACACACACACACACACACACACACACACACACACACCTCCCAGCAGTAGAAAGAATAGAAAACTAATTTGATATAGCAGGTTAGCAGTAGGTTAGTCTCGCATTGCCAGACCTTCCTCCACAGCACTGCAAAGGAGGGTCTGGCTAGTCCACACAGCATTCTGGGATGGGAGAAAAACGTGCTCTGGTTTATTGGCATTTCTTTAAACCAATCACAATCGTCTAAGCGCCAGACAGAGCCACGGTGCCGCTGCAAAACAGCCTCGGGGAGGAACTTGTTTTGGTGGAGAGGCAGCAACGTTCATCATTAGGTGTGTGTGTGTGTGTGTGTGTGTGTATGTGTGTGTGTGAGAGAGAATGCTGCAGTGTTTTCCATGTTACAATGTTCAAAGGTTTGTGCATGGTTCAAGCATTTGTAAGCTCTCTGTGTGTGTGTGTGTGTGTGTGTGTGTGTGTGTGTGTGTGTGTGTGTGAGAGAGATTGGAGAAACAGCTACTCTTTTTGCATCATCGTGACTACCATCTGTTCCTCCAGATGTTTTACCTGGTAGTTGCAGAATACGTGAACACGGTTACTGATGACACACCTGGCTCGTCTCATCCTCATAAAAACTGCCATGTTAGGACTTTGAATTGTTCCATGCGTAAAGCTCAGGTTATTTCTGCACTTTTCTTGGTATCTGCTGGAATTGTACAGAATGTTGTCTCAATTGTATATACAATTACAACTAATTACAAATCTATTCTAAATTTACCTTATTGCTAAACACACAAAAGAATAAAATCTAACCATAAAATAGGTCGCTACACAAGGCAATTTGAATTGTTTCACTCGGTCCTGGCCAAATTAACTGAACTATAGGTGTTACAAAGCACCCTAATAATACCAAAATTGTGTCATCCATGCAGCAACCAACATTCCCAAGGCGGCTTGAACTGCTTTAGTCTTTTAGTTTGTTCACTCTGAAGCTAGAAGAAAATGCACAGAATTGAAAAGCGTTTCATATTGTGTCTGGACAGCACATTATGACTCATTTATAGATTGGAGAATGTCAGTCATCCAGATGGTCCTGCGATGAGTCAGGGAACAGAACTTCCATCTCCTGCCTCCTGATCCGTGAAGATAATGTTCATTCTTGATGAAAAACATTTTTTTTTTCATGTCTCGAACGTCTTGACGTCAAGATGTCAAGGCCTCTTGAAAAGGGAAATTACACAATTTAAAACAGTGAGTGCCTGAGTTCACAGCGTTGTAAGCCTATTCATGTACACATTCACACAGTGTCGGCTGTTGTTCCGGCATTTGGCAGCTGTAACTGTGTTGCTTTTTGCCTGGATTAGTGTTGTAACTTCTCCGTATTTGTCTAATATTATAGTTTGCTCTTCGCTCTGATGCCAGTAGACTTATCCGTGATTGGTCACGTGCTCACTCGCTATGTGGAAGCGCTCATGGTTAGATTGGAAAAAACACTGGGTTGATCTACCGAGTTGGTAACCACGGTCATGTGACCGCTTACTGTGATCGCGGATGTTAGGGTTAGTGAAGCCAGATAACCAGAAGATATCCTGGGTATGTGGAACAAGATCTCCTGGGTATGTTGGACTTGCTTTGTTGTCAGCCCTCTGGTCTGGAGCAGGCTAGAAGCACAGAATGAATATCTCCCCGGTCATTTATGTGCCACTGCTTTTATGAAACCAAATCACGGCTAAATTCAGCCAGGATGATTGACAGCTAGCTAGACTATCTGTCCAATCTGAGTATCTGTTCAACTTTTGAACATACACCAAAACAAGTTCCATTCCTAGCCCATTTTGCAGAGGCACCGTCACTGTGTCCGGGGCTTAGTGCCACCCAAGACGATTGTGATTGGCTTAAAGAAATGCCTATAAACCAGAGCGCTATGGTGGAATAATACCGTTAGGGTTCTCTCAATCAAAGCAAAAGATGCTGTCATGAAGTACTCACCGACTTTCAGAAGGCAGCATAAAGTATGTTGAATGATAGTACACAGTGGCTAGTCGGACAGACAGCCGGACGAACTGACCACCGCCGGACGGACACAGATTCCTTCCTTTACAGATAGATAGATAGATAGATAGATAGATAGACAGATAGATAGATAGATAGACAGACAGATGGTCTAGACCTGCTCTATATGAAAAGTGCGTGATACAAATAAAATGTATTTGACTTGATATATAAACAGCATTTAAGAAATTTGCCATCTTAATCTTTATATTATACAATCTTTTCCTTGAAAACCATTCTCCTTTCATTGTTTGTCAGGAAATCATATAAAACGATGCCTCCTATGTTATGCAGTTCTTCCACGTCGATTCCATATCCCATCAAATCAATAAAACAGCGTATGACCCTGGTGCTAAAGACAGGCCAGAGACCAGGGAGAAACTCTCAGGATCATCAGGACTACTGAATAATTATATACCACTGAATTAAATGAACTGCTTTTTTTTCCTGATGCATGCTGGGATGTGTGCCAGACCCCTGGGACCCTGAAGAGGATAAGCAGTGTTGAAAACGGTTGGATGATTGAATTAATATGTTCGAATGAAGCAAATTAAATTAGCAATTAAGTAGGATGCAGTATGCCGAGCAGCAATCAGAACACTGAGAGATATGCATGTGAAAGATAAAATCTGATAAAGTCTGTTAGGATGGCTGAGTTTCCTTCACATTCAAGATAATGGATTGCCTTTTTGGCAAAATCATTTCTTTTTTCATCAACCTTGAAAACATAATTGAGTCCTTGAGCTGATGATCCAGAAGTCCGTCTGTTGATTTTGGGCCAAGGCTGTTTACCAATTTCATCTCTGAGTGGGTGTTCTGTATTTTAATATTTTAATAACAGTGGGGCTATTCATAACATTTTCATTCTTTTTTCCGTTTGGAAGCTGCATTTCCTTTCAGTGCTGCTCAATTCTATTAAAATATTCAACAAAATGAACAAAACACACAATATCACAGAGAAATCCTGCTCCCAGGGTGAGCCAATCATGGAAAACCAAAATTGAAAATGACAGTTTTTGTTCTCACAAAGAAGAAAGATAAGAGTACATTTTGAGGAGGTTATTCCTATTGCATAATGTCTAAGCATTCATATTCATATCTGAATTTAATTTTATCAAAAAATTTACCGTAAAAACGTTCTGCCCAGGGAAAACATCTTTACCAGATGCCTAGTCTTGCATTCCCAGACCTATCTCCAAAGCGCTGTGGAGTAAGGTCTGGCTTCTGCACACACAAATTCCAGGATTTGGGGGGAAATAACGCTCTGAGCTGTTTGCATTTCTTTTAGCCAATTATAATCGTTTTGGGCGGATCTAAGCACCAGTCGCAGCGACGGTGGCTCTGCAGAATAGTCTCGGGAAGGAACTTGTTTTGGTTGAACATTTGCACCCTGCAAAAGAAAATGCCACAATGCCACAATATTAAATGAAGTTAATTGTCCACACAATACAGTAACATGAGCTATTTAAATTAGCTGGATACATGGTTAAACGTAATTTGCTCTTACCAGTGCATCGAGGTGTGTACTTTGTCCACAGCAAAATGCTGTCGTATTCTTTGTAAATCTTGACAATCATCTCCCGAAAGAACCAAGCAGGCCTGCCTTGTTGCAGGATCCAAACTTTCGTCGTAACTTGCCATTTTCTCGGGAAGGAAACTTTTTTGCAACACCACATACAATATTAAATGAAGTTTACTGTTCACACAATACAGTAACGTGAGCTATTTATATTAGCTGGATATATGGTTAAATATAATTTGCTCTTACCAGTGTGTCTCCGTGTGTGCAGCAATCCCAACAATCTGTCCCAAAACATCCCAGTTAGATGGTAAATGCCGTCAACATATTCCTGCTTTGTTGCATGATCAAAATTTTCATTTTCAGCGCGTAGCTTTGCTAGCTCAAAGTTTGTTGTTGTTTCCCGAAGAGAACAGTTATACGACGGCAACACACTTCGCCGGATTATCCTGGAAAAGAACTGGCATTGATCCAGACTACCAGATGCCCAAATGACTTCAACCGACTCCTTTTAAAGCAAAGGAGCTGTGACCGCACCCTGAACTGGTACCTACACTAATTGTCCAGGATCCTCACACCTATTGATGAGCCTAGCCACTCAGCAAAGGAAACTCTTTTTGGACACTTCAGTGTTCTTATTTTCTCACACATGGATGCCAACCATCCCACTAAGCACCTGTAGTCAGGATCTGCCCAAAGATGAGATCCAATCTTGAAGTCACCATATTGGACACTCTCTGACTACACCTTAAGAATCTGTCCATGAAAAATCATTAACACAATTGGTAGCAAGGCTTGGATTTATAAACAGTAGGTACTCATGAACGGGTTCATACAATATCGTACGAAAAGTTACGCACACCAATTCGTATGATATCCTACAAAATTAGGCGATTATATTAATGACCGTCTGTTACATTCAAGCCATTACCAAATGAGTTGCTACGAAGCTAATTAAGACTATCAGCTCATTCAGAAGATTGTGGCATCCAATGACTTTCCAGTGCAGAAACCGAAGTGAAATACCTACTAGCCTAGAAATCCTAGAAATCTAGCGGCAGCAAATGTAATTTGCAGCCAGGGGGGTCTAGCAACTCTCCGTTGGCTTGCTAGCTGGAAAAACCAAACTCTGGCCGGGCCAATCACATCGTGTTTCTGCTGCTGGCGAACAGCGGTCTTTCGATTCGGCTTCGGCCCCGACACTGGAATACTTGGAGTTAAGCTTTTCTTTGAGAAAAGAACAAAGAACGGCAATGAAGTCATTCGTAAAAAAGTTAGATATGTTCGGAGTTTTGCTGACCTTTTACCGCAAAAGTTTAATCTATCAACTAGCTTCTTCGTTGCTCTGCCTGGTTGTAGCACTATCCTATTGCGTGCAGAAGGAATTTGAAAGACAACCGTTCATCCCGCCCCTCATATTGAGCCCTGCCAATGGTGAGTTTCCAGACCCAACATCTTGATGTGGGTCTGGCTTGTCAAGCTAATAAATACGTGGAATACATACAAATTACAGTGCATTACTTTTTGCAGCTACATGTACGAATGATGCATGAGAACATAGAGAAATATAAAAATAACTCATTAATTTATTTTAAGTTTTTTCTAACAAATAGCGACTATTCACTCAGACACAGTTTGTTGTTAATTTGCTTAGTTTCTATGCCGTAAGTCTCATATTTATCAATCAGAAATACATATGAAAACTTGAAACAAGGGATCGATGCAGAGGCTCCAGTTCCTTCCCTGCCTATTTAAAATTTCATCTGAATGCTGCTTTGACCTCATTAACATTTTACCGAAGTTACAGTATGAGCACCGAGTCACAATCCTCTGTGTCACTGTCAGAATAATGATGGAGCTGCTAGCAGCAGAGATGAAATGAGTATGGATTTATATCAGCTAATAAACACGGGCAGGATAATAGTATTGATTTATGGCTGGCTTAATGACACAATGGAACAGGGCCTGCAGGCTTGTGGAGGATTTGGCAGTGACCTGTGTTTGTTGCTGTGTTACAATAATTTGATGTGTTTTCTTGCTGTCAGACAGCCAGTAATACACTGAGCCGAAGACAACTGATTGACGGCTGAAACTTATAAACTACCAGTATCTCAAAAGAAAGAAAAGAGGCGGAGAAAGTGTGTGTGTGTGTGTGTGTGTGTGTGTGTGTGTGTGTGTGTGTGTGTGTGTGTGTGTGTGTGTTTTGTGTTTGTGGGTGTGTTGTCCAGTGTTACAAAAGCAGTTGATTAACTTTTAATCCACTTTGTGTGTGTGTGTGTGTGTGTGTGTGTGTGTGTGTGTGTGTGTGTGTGTGTGTGTGTGTGTGTGCGTGTGCGTGTGCGTGTGTAAGATTATTTTTGTGTCCCTGCTATTGTGGACCTGCAGGAGCTCTGAGACTTCAATAGAGCCAGTCAATAGACCTAACCCGTCAATAGAATGACTTAACCAGAATGGCTTAGCGAATAGTTATGTAAGACTGTTTGTGTGCCTGTATGCATGTGCTTGTGTATTTGCGTGTGAACTTTATGCTGTGTGTATGTGTCCTTTTTTTCAATCAGCCAAAACTAGAGCAACTCTCCCCTCCATCCCAGACAAAAAGCAGCGGGGTAGCATGTTATATAAAACTGCAGCAGAGCGCTGTAATTCAAAGCAATGGCGATATACTTAGATTTAAATATCATCACTGTTGGGGAGAAATCAAGTATTTCCATTTCATCATTTCATTTTTTTTCCATGACCCAATGCTATTGGTCACTCTTTACTTCTGTCTGTGGGTTTTACACATATTTAAACAGTGACGAGGTGATTTTGTCTGACTTTGTTTGAGAAAATGCCTCAATAAAATGTTTTCTAATTGGCCTTTTTGTCATTTCCTGAAAAACATTGGTTTTAGACATGCAAGGTTTTCCCCCCGACAGCAACGATATGCTGCACATTTTACTAAGAAGTCTTGAAACTACACTACTGGACTCCTTACAACTACTGTATATTCACAGGGTACTGATATGTACAAGCCTTAGTACATTTTGTTAAAGGCTCCAATGCGCAAGAAACATGAACAGTCTCAGTCAAATAGGTTGGGGGAAAAAAAATCTAACAATTTAGCCACTTTAGCGACCACATTAGATGGAGAAAATGTTTAGCAACTTAGAGTGAGCCCACCTGTATTGTCTGTAACAATCCTTGCACAGGAAAACTGAAAAACCAAAAATTATGTTTAAAACGTACAGTTTGGTAACCATGGTTTTCTCTTTAAATACGTGGGGCTAACCCCTTGTTTTCAATTATTTTACAATGTTCCCAGATTAAAAAGAAAAATTATTGTCTTGAGTCAGTGTTATTATTGGATATAAATTAATATGACAGATAAAATGGTCAAAACTATGCTATTAAGGTCACTCAAGATGATCACTGAAGAATACTAAGATCTTACTCTGTACCCTCAGTACATGTCAGTCTTGTATTTCTGCTAAAAGAAACCGTTTCAGAAAGACTGAATTACTGAAAATCATGGTCATGCTTTTGCACTGAGCTGAAGATCAGCCTCTTAAGAGCATTTTCTGTCGTCTGCACACGTGTCTTATAGATCATATGCACACTTTAGTAGGTTACAAAAGTGCATGCAAGCACTCTAAGGTAAGACGTGATTGATGTGATTGTACTGTACAGCTTTTGAGAAAATGAAAGATAAAATCACCTGAAATTACATTGTTACACATGGGCAATTTCTCGCAAGCCTATTGGTATGGGCATTGCGAGTGTGAACATCCTTCAGGCTGGCTTACAGTAAGTGACCCCAAGTCCCAAATAGATTGCTTTGGATTGGATTCAGATCTGTTAAACCATTTGGCAGGTGTCTTGGCTCATACTGCCTTTAGCACTGCTTGGAGACAAACCAGTCAGCACCATATAGCCTACAATATTACCTTCTACAGACTAGATGTTGATTAACTTCCTTCAAACAATTAGGTGGTTTACCCCACTTAGCGCATCCTGCAGCTGCGTCACAGTAAAAGTTCTAGCAGCACCTTCTTCGATCATCTTTCAGAGTTTTGTGAATTGGTTGTTGGTGTGTTTTATTTGCTCTGGCAGATGCGTCTGGTCCCACTTCGCTTTGGACAGATTTCCACTGGCCAACGATTGTGTTAGGACTTAGAGGCTGGTTAAGTAACCAGGACTTAGAGGAGTGCTGTTGAGGCATATACGAAAAACAACCAAGATGGCTGCAGCTTTCTGTTGAAACCGCTATGCATCAGTATTGAACAAACTCAACAGTTTATATAACAATTATATTTTTTTTATTATTATTATTTTATTTTAATGTGAGACAATACAAGGAACCACAAGTGATACAAGACATAAACAGTCACATAAATAAAGAAAAATAATAATAAAAAAATAAATAAGAGAGTAAAGTAAAATAAAACTAGCAGTTGCAGTGCAAAATATTTCATGTGCTTATTCAGTCACTTTTTAAATTTCTACTCCTATACATATTACTCTAGAGACCATTCTTTTAGGTATAATTCTAATGGGGACCATTCCCTTAAATTCCCAAAAACATCAAGCGTATTTCTTAGTACATTTGATATTCTCTCCAATGGCAAGATGGACATACATATTTCATACCACATTGTAATATTAGAAGGATCTTCGTCTAACCATTTATGTAGTATTGTGAGGCGTGCAGCATACAAAGCCACTCTAAGAATGTACCTGTACCTACGATCACAATTGGCATCCAGTCCCAGTACAAAATGGTATGCATTTAGTGGAATATCAAACCTAAAAATGTTCTTAATCTTGTTTTGGACCGATAGCCAGAAGCTTGAGATTTTTGGACGTGACCACATTAGATGTCCATAAGTGCCACAGCTATTTTTACATTTCACACCTAATGATGAGCACATAGTTACATATTTACATTCAATAGCAGGGGTAACATTCAGTCTGTGGATAATCTTATATTGAGTCTCATAGGATTTATTAGAACATGCAATTTTTTTTGCATTCAACAAGATCCTTTTCCACATCCCCTTATCCAGTTGGGATCCAAAATCTTCACCTCATGAAAGTTTTACTATTAATCGTAGGGGTGTTTGACAAACATTTGAGAGTTTATATATATATATATATATATATATATATATATATATATATATATATATATATATTATATATATATAACTTTCTTCGACGGTATATTTTAATTTAAAGAAAATATACCGCCAGGAAGAAAGATGTTTGCCATACTGTTGACAGGATTTGACAAAAGTTTAATATATCAACTCATCTTTGCACGCTGTAGTCTGTAGTCTGTTTTTTTGTGGCTCAGGCGTTATTTTTTTCCCACCCTCAAGTCCTGCTCTAATGTGCTTTGATTGGCCATGTATAACCGGTTGATAACACCCTTTGGAAATCCAAAACTGAGAGATTCCAGAATGATTTGGTCTGGCCATCTCAGGCTTGTTGCTTTGGCATATAATTATGTAATCCAAACTGCCACCTGATTTCAACTATGGATGCATATCAAAAAAATGTAATTGCTAAAAAGGCTTTCCCAGAATTTGCATGAACCATAATTTGCATTTCAGGTTAGGGGAGTAATTGAGAACAACATAATCACTCTTTAGTTGTAGTATTCCTTTACTTTTTGCTTGACCTAACATAAACCAGCCTCGAATCTCACTTAAACCCTGGGCCCAAGTCGTAATCCTAAACTATTCCCTTAATCAGAAATTGGGGCTGTCTAACATGTCTTCATGCTGAGGGTCGAAAGCTCAAACTGGTTTTCAAAAGAAGTATGAGATCACACACATTCAGACATCCTCTGTTCTCTGTTTCTCAATTGCTTCTATCTAAAGCCTGGAGTTCATTTGTGTCTCTGTCCAGAAACTAGAGGGATTTGTAGCAGCCAGGGAGTAACAGCCATTTGCATCGGTCTCTGGCTGTTAGCAGAATAGAGAAAAGCAGCGCGAGTCTTTGAGTTTCTTCACAGCTGCTCATCCAGCACCACTGACCTCTCAACTCCCCCCATTTACCTCATTCCAATTTCCACCCTCACTGACAGACTAACACACAAGCTGTGAGCTGAATGAGCAGTGGGAGGTGGGTGAGGGGAGGGGAGGGGGGGAATTAAATCTACCAAGGGAAGGACGACAGTGAAAAAAAAGGGGGCAGAGAGGGAGACATGAGGATGAGACAGGATCTGTGTTTACTGGCTTTCAGGGACTTGGCTTACAAGCCTTCTCCAAAGCCAAGTGAGCCAACAATGCTGACCGATTTTAGCTGATGCTAATTAAGCTGAATACTTAATAGCTCATTTTCAATTCAGCATATTTTCAGGGTTTTGAAAAGCAAACTAAGAGTCAAACACTGAAAATAAAACCATTAATAGCTTAATAGCTCTTTGATATAACTTAACAGCTAATATTATGGATAGTAGGTTTACATTGACCATGGCCCATTAGTCAAGAAACGATTAAGACTAAACTATGTATGAAACAATATGAGGTTGTAAAAGAACATGACTTTCCTCACCAGGAAAGTCATGTTCTTTGCCCGATTTTCAAGTGAGAACAATATATTTTTTTAGCTATGTATTTGGGTATAGGAGGAAGGATCTTGATATCGGATTGTCAGCAAGCCTGCTTTGATAGCTTAGCATAATATGAAAACTGCTATCTGGACCAACAAGCAGTGTTGTAGTACTCGAGATCGGTCTTGGCCTCAAGACCACTTTTTGAAGGTCTCGTCTCAGAATCAAGCGCATTTTTACTTGGTCTTGTCTCGGTCTCAGATGAAGAGCACTCAGGATTTTATTTCAAGACCTGTCGAGACCACAACTGCAGGAATATCACTGAGTTGCCTCTCCATTGTCTAATTGTATGTGTTAATATCATTACTGTGAATCGAGTAGCTTTGGCACTGGTCTGGACTTGGTCTTGACCCGCTCTCGCCCTGCCTTGGTCTTGACTCGGTCTCAACCCCTCAAAGTCTTGTTCTTGACTTTTTCCATACACCCTGGTCTTGGTGATGACTTGGTCTCCGTTTAGGTGGTCTTGACTAAAACATTGCCAACAAGTCCTCAAAATCAAAGACAAAACACCGGAGAAGAGCAAAAGAAGAATGAGGTTAGATGTATTCAACAGAATAGTAAACTTCAAAGAATAGAGAAAGCAGCAAAGCCATCAGCTGCAGCAGTAATGGATCTAACAGTGGATCTTCTTATCTCCTACACTTATAAATATCTGGTAGCCTCAGTGGTGAAGCTATCAGACTTTGGATAGCATATCTTTCTTATCAGGGACACTGAGGGCTTTTTGACATATGTGTTTGTGGCTGCTCTGACGGTAGATGCTGTTATCCTACCTCTTCTCTGATCAAACCAGGTTTTGGACTTAGACTGTGCTCGTGTCATCTCCACTACGATATCACTCTGAAAATATGATTCAAATGGTAGACGCCAAAGCTGAATATTCATCACGAATCCAGCTGATTGCGTACATTTATATCCCTCCAGGCTTTTGTAGGCTTTCAAAGACTCTCCAGAGCAGGACGAAGAATAAGATAGTTGTAAATATCTGGATACTGAAGATTAGGGAAACTTTCCGTTTCACATGCAAAGGTCGTAAAAATAACTCTGGGAGCATCATATGGATCACTAATGTTTAATCGATCAAGTTTAGCTTTATAGCTGCCTATGTCTTTTCAATTAAAGTGCGCAGTGAATTTACGTTGATTTTTACCACTACTTTCCTGCCAAAATGGCAGCGTAAACAGTCAAGTGACGCCCAGAGCTCTAATGGGGCATGACCGGGCCCCCCCACGGTTTGGGCTGGGCCCCGGTTGTTTACAATCTGGCTCTGTCACTGATTCAGTCTAATACTTAATAACTATTTAGTTAATATTAACTCATAATTAATTTATTAGAGGTCAGATATGGAGTTCCAAAACCTCTTTGACACTTCAGAAAGAAATGTTATTGCAGGGATGTTGTACTGTATTGCATTAGCTTGTTCTGGTGCATTCAGTGAATTATATGAGTTCTCCAGCGTCCTCTCGCTCATCATCAAAGCTGAGGTTATTAGAGTCAAAAAGCTACCAAACCTTTTCCACTAACAAAAGCATACAGCTGCTTACTGATTCTGTTATCAAGTTCCACTTTCACCAGCTCTCTTTCTTCACATACACACACACACTTAACTTCACTGATATATTAAGGGAAGTTTGACCAAACCGAGTCAAGGCTTTACCTATATTATAACAGTTAATCTTATTCCGGTTAAGTGTTGTTCATTCTGTACTACGGTGAATGGAAACAGGTGTCCTCTTCTGAGGGAAAACAGGTTCTGATGCGGACTATATGCCAACTCAAGAAAAATAACACACCAAGAAAGGTGTTCTTTGAGGCACCTTTGGGGGTTCTTTCAAATGGTTCCTTAAAATACCTACTAAATACTAAAAATGGTTCCCCTATGGCATCACTCCAAAGAACCATTTTTGGTTCCAGTTGGCACCTTTTTGCGACTTATTACACTACATATTCATTGACATACACAAATACAGGAAATGCAAAGACCCCACTGAGACCTAATGAGATCGGAGTGTTCAGAGCTTGGCAGAGCTAACCCAAGTTGCCTGCAGGGCTCACGTCCAAATGCATTCATCTCATTATTTGACACTTTGGTATCGTTTAACATGACTATACAGCATTATACCAACATGTATAGGTCAGAAAAGACCAAAAAGCATAATATGTGCTGTATAAAAGCCTGGCAACACCAGAAAGTGGCACAGTTAAATTAATTTCCGTGTCCTCTCAAAATAGGTGGCAGTAGAGTATGGTGATCAAGTCATTACTCACAGGGCTAGTTGATGAACGTCTGTTGCTGGCAGGCTAACTGTTAACATGCCAGCAAGCCGGGAACAGGCGAGGGCTAGTCAGTCAAAGTACTTATTCAAGTCAAAGGTGCAGCATTTATACAAGCAGTTTTAAAAAAACGTCAACAGTTCAATGGACATATAATGACACCATTGGACTTTCAGATGGGAATCTTTGATTATGTGCTCACAATCTAATTAGCTGTGCTTGCTTTCTGTTGAGGCTGATATATAGTAGTACGTATGCAGAGCTTTGACATAGCATTCGTAAGTGGCCTACGCCGTTGTGAGGCTTTATACTTGTGCGCTGGTGTGTTTGCATGATTCTAGCGTATCTCTTCAAGAGAATAGCAGAGTGTGTGCTTGGGGAATGTGTGGTAGAGCGAGTTAGATAGTGACGGGGATTAGCTTCGGAGCGAGTACCGACTCCGAAGTCTTCTCTGTTGCAGAAGAAGTTAACCCTATTCTTAATTCCATGTTGTTCACGGAGAAGGAGAACCTGGAAATCAGTCGAGGGAAATGCGACATTACCAAGGCACAGCCACACGAACCATCACAATTGTTGCGGTCTGCATCGCTGCAACGTGAAGTTACATTTCTGGGGAGGCGCACGTCAGGCTACAGCATAGGGTCCGTATCAATGCATACCTACATCGTAGGTTCAACGCAGAAGCATAACTCAAACTTTGGACTCAGGTTCTTTGTTCCCTCTAGGTCAGCACTGTCAAGATGGTTTATCGGTAAATGGCACCATTTCTTTTACCTGATTTAATAAAAATCACTTGATTTTGCAATTTTAATCTATGCCCTCCTTATTGAAATGCTGCCTTATTTTCCTCATCTCTAGGCACACTACTTTCTGCATTAGCGACTGAAAGACCAAATCATGACTTGCGGAATCACCAAATTAGAATATAATCCTAGGATACTGCACCTTTTTGTGGTAAACAGATTAACAAACAGCTGCATTTTTGCATAAGAACCCAGATACCAGCGGTTTCATTTTTGCAAACTTCCTTTAAAAACTCATTCTAATTTTAGTCTCCTGAGCGGAAGCCCTAGACTGCATCAGCAGTTTCCCATTCTTGTCCTGTGCTGAGTATGAACTAACTCGCATCCACGCATTTGGAGAGACTCTGCTTTTTCACAGAAGCGGGGAAAAGCATATTTACATTATTACCTGTGACTGTTTGACTGTGTGAGGCCTGGAAAAAGATGATTTGTGATGCATGAATAGTCATTTCGACCCCCCACCTCTTTCTCTCTCCTACACAGTAGCCTGAATCATGTCTGGCTTCTTTTGGCTATTTTGTCGGGATGTGTTTCTGGTTATACGTAATACATAATAGATAATACCAGCTTGTTCCTTTCAAATGTACTGTATGATTGTTTATTTAGTAGCAGAAGTAAAATGGAGTCACAGTTGATCAGTGGAATCAGAACTCCCTTAGAAAAGTCTACAGGTTTGAACCAATCGTCTTGCTCTAGACAATCTTTTATATCCAGCACTTGTCAGGCTTTTCCATTTACTAACACAGCCATGTAGATTGTGATCAGTTCAATTTTTGTTGTGTTACTTAGCAGGGATATCAATGCCTACAGCATCATGAATATGGACAGTGACGACCGAAGCATCATGGAGCACATTGTCAATCTTGGTAAGAAACGTGACAAACAATTTAGACATGCTAGTTTTTTATGTTTTTCCATCAGGGCCTCATGAGTCATCCAAGATGTAGAATTGGTTGGTTTTCGACAATGACACACCAGACAGGATAAAAGGACCAATTCTTTTGCCTGATGATGATGATGATGAAGATGCGTGTCTTTTGGATCAGGCTGTTTTGTGCTGACATTGTCTTGTCTCATGGCTTTAATCAGAATTTAAGACGAGCATTATGCCAGGACGAGCTAACAGCCAGGAATCCCCGCTTTTTTTGTTGTCAAACAATCATTCAGGGACACTCCTCTGTCCTCGCCAACTACGTATTTGGTTCTGTGGTTTGGTGTAAACATGGGTTGACATTTTTTAAATACTGTAAAATGAGTGAACGAGGTTGGAGAAAGGAAAAAAGCAACAGGCCATATCTTTGATAATGTATATCCTGGATTTGTCTGATAGAGCATTTCAATTGATTAAATGTTCTTTTTTGTTACTAAATCTACTTCCTGGATTATTACTTTTATTGTTAAATGGGCCACATTTGAAAGAGAATTGGTGAGGTCACTGCATCCAACACCTGGCGGTCCCACACAAAGTGCTTAACCTTTCTCGCCACCAACCACCAATGCCCTCTGTTTCCCGACCAGCAGATCGACCTGGAAGCAGCTCGGGAGCTTTCTTGCAAAGCAGAGGGAGATGGAGATGGAGATGGAACTGAGCTCCACGTGCTGGAAATGTGTGAGCCACTTCTGGGACTACTAAATAAGCTGTTAGGGGAGATTTGGACCTCTGTAACTCATGTATTATTCTACCGCCTTGGGCGGATGAACAAGAACATCAGCAAACATGATCTGTGCCTTTAGGCAAATGGGAGCTGGGAAAATTCTGAAGGCTGGCAGCGACAGCCGATCAGTAAGGTGCTGGGTGTCAAATGTTAAAGCCTTACTGCAAAATTTGGAGGAGATGGGGGAGAGAATATAGATTGACAAAAAAAACTCTCCTTCTACTAAAGCAAGAATGTGTATTTCATAAATGTTCAAATCAGTCTTAGATCTATAAACAGTAGGTAGACTGTGCCCCCTACTAATGCCCCCCACGCCCAGGCCCACCCCCAGGCCTTAATCGGAACTAAAAGGACTGTTCTAAATGCACATCACCGCTTTACTTACATATTTATGACCGATGAAATGTGTGTATGTGCATGTAAGTATGTATGCATGCGTATGTATACATGTATAAATAAGTGAAGAATTAAATTGTTAGTACGAAAATAGGAAAAGGGGTTAGGACCAGAAACTTTTTTTAACTTCTTCCTACTCCTTTTTCCACATGGGAATCCTTATTTGAATCATTTAAAATCATTTTTTAAAAGATGTATTTGCTGAGGATTTTGTTTTTGTTGGCTTTCTTGCCTCTACTGAAATATACATGTTCTTATTTAACCTTTTTTATTTTTAACATGTTCCAAATAAACTTAACTAGACAATTTTCTGTGTTGCAAATCCTTCATGGGCACCATAACACTTTAATACACTGCGCTGATAACATTTCAACATTTTTAACATACTACAGCACTTTAATGCATGTACCGTTAACAGTTTGAACTGTTTTTGAATGTTGTTTTATATCGTTTTTATTTCATACATTTTAGTCTACGTATTCTTATGTACTTCTGCATGATTGTTTTTCATTTTTCTATACAGTATGTATAAAGTTCCCAAGGTACTGGGTACTGAGACAATAAATAAATCTGAATCTGAAGGTTGGTTGGTTGGTTGGTTGGTTGGTTGGATGGTTGGTTGGATGGTAAGTTGGATGGTTGGATGGTTGGATGGTTGGATGGTTGGATGGTTTTTCTCTACAACAACTTTCCTTGATTTTCTTTTTTGCCTTCACTGGCGCCTTCCAGGCAGTTAACCCTAACCTTAACCCTAAACATAACCATTGCCGCGCTGCCCGGAAGGAGACATTAGGGGCAAAAAACACTAAACACCAACCACTTTGGTCCATGTTGCAAATGAAACACATCCCGCTGGTTTCCTTTCAGCCCTTGTCTTGTGCTCAGATATCTGGATTGTGTCTGCAAGGCACGGCAAGAGTCTCATGTTTTTGAACAGTTTACACATCACGCTCAAGCCCGTGCATGCAAACTCCAAGCCAACTCCAAGCCAACGCCGATTTGCCTCCGATATGGGGATTTTGTCGGGCAGCTCCACAAACTGGCAGCAGGTGGACAATAAGGAATAGAGTCCTGCAGTTGGTTATTTGTGCATGTCCAACTGCATGGAGACTCCTTGGCAGACACAGGATACCCAGGAGGGATTACATATCACATCTGGCCTGGGGACATCCTGTGATGTCCCAGGAGGAGCTGGAGAACGTGGCTGGGTAGAGGAACATCAGGGCGACATTGCTTAGCCTGCTGCTAGCGTGGCCCGGACCCAGAAAAGTTGGAGGAAATGGATGGATGGACAAAGTTACTACTACTACTCTTAGTCTTGTTCACATTAAAATTGAAATAGAAAAAAGGTGTTTGCAAATAATCAGCATGTTTTGGAAACCCTTAAAACTCTACATTAAGTGTGCCCCAAGTGACTTGCCTTACATGCTAGGGCTGGGCAATATATCGATATTATATCAATATGGTGATATGAGACTAGATATTGTCTTAGATGTTGGATATCGTAAAATATTGTGATATGACATAAGTGTTGTCTTTAACTGGTTTTAAAGGCTGCATTACAGTAGAGTGATGTACTTTTCTGAACTTACCAGACTGTTCTAGCTGTTCTATTATTTGCCTTTTCCCCACGTAGACATGTCCACATTACTGATGATTATCACCCAGCCCTATTACATGCTACCACAAAAATCGTAAAAGTGTGAAAACTCTCTACAAAAACTTAAAATTAAAATAATGGGAGAGACCTTGGAGGGGCAGAGTCACTGAGAGAGCAAACCATGTTCCACAGTAAATCTGTTATCACCACAGATGGTTCCTGATGAGCAATAGGCAACACAGATTTTGCCAACACCAGCCAAGATATGTCAAGGACATCCACACACACACACAAACATGTTTGAATAAAGTTGGATTTGTGAGCTCTCCATTGTTGTGGCCGATGAATATGATAAGGTAAAACCTTTCTAATCAATGCACTGTTAAAACAGAGAGAAACTATATTTTACTTTCAAATAGACATTGACTAGGTGAGCTTAACATGGCAGGATTGCGCATATTATTTTGATAATATGAATATTAATAGAATAATAACTTTTTTGAACAAAGTTGCCCTGTACCCGGCTCAGTCTCCTATTATACAGCAATGTGAAATCCATTCTGAAGAGGATCAGCTGTATTTCTGCAGCCATTATTTGACATTCTTGACATTGCAGATCTGTTTTTTTGTTGTCATTTTTGCAACTGAAACAGCAGCTACTATTTCCACACGAACTGTGTCAATTTAGGTAATTAATTAGTTTCTTCACCAGCCAATGCAAATAATATTAAAGAGTGTCTGTTAGAAATTCCCCCAAAATGAAAAAAAAAAGTCACACAGTCCACCTTATCTAGTTTTAGAGTAAAGATCCATTGAATGTCTCAGCCTAACTCATTCACACATGTGCAGATTGAGTGACAGACAGACAGGTTAGTAGGTAGATGCTGTGACAAAGCCAAACCAATCAGTAGGTGATGGACAGGAGCAGTGGGTGTTATATTCTTCTGCAGGATAGATGGATGGATGGCTGAATGGATAGCAGACAGTCACACTGACCTACATTGGTCAATCATCAGTCAATCAAATGTATTTAAAGTGTAAAATCACTATTAGACATGGTCTCAGTGCAATTTACAATTAAAGGAAAAACAGAAATACACGGACAGCTACAAAACCATTGAACAGCATTTAAGCAGTAATAATAAACAATACAAAACCAGCAACACAAGACAATAAGTCCAAAAAAAAAGGTTTGTTTGTGAAGGACGCAGAAAGGATGGTGAGTTACGGTTGGCTATAGTGAAATGAGTAGAGGTGGGTTTTCAATCTACATTTCAAAATGTTAACTGAATGAGCTTCTTTAACATGTAGTGGGAGATCGTCGGGAGAAAGAGAATGAGGAGAAGTGTAAAATGGGGAGACAGAGCGAAAGATCACGGTTTCAACCCCAGCTCTGTGAGGCATCATTTGCTGTCGCCATCTCTGCTGACGTCTGACATCCCGTCAGGAGGCTGCAGCCGTCAGCAGCCGGGAAACCACGCAGCGTCACAATTACTGCACCGGCCCCGCTGTCGGACACAATCACGCCCTATCACATGAATGTCTGCCTCAGCCGGGAACGTAATGAGGACTTGTGGAGCTCCCTCAAAGCAAGGTTGTATTCAAACCAGCGTGGCTCTCTTTTCTCAAAGCACAGAGTGAACCTGTGAGAGTTGTATAGGGCGGCTGATAAATTCATGTGCTGAGACTAAAGCCCGGGAAACACGGGGCCGAAAATCAGCCGTTGGACAGTCTGGCGAGGTCGGTGACTCGAGGCTGTCGGCGTTCATTTTGGCCGACCTGACATGTTCAGTCGGAGGCAGGGCAGTCGGGACTCACCCGGAAATGGCGAGCGGAATGAGCGCGACTAGAGTCTCTCATTTTGACGAAAATCTTTGTTGTTAGCTGAAATGAAGACAGATTCATCAACTGCATGGCCTATTTCTCGCTTAAAATGTTTCCAGAAACATGTTTCAGTGAACTATTTCAGTACAATATGAGATCGTATTCTGAATGAGCCGCCATGACAGTCTGGCTTTGAATTTCCAGAGAAAACAGTCCCCATGTGACGCGTTCGTCCAATCAGCTGCCGGTTTTAATTTTTTGGGCAACAATACAGATTAGCGCCACCTGCTGTTATGGAGGCGTATTACGTCTCGTCTCTTTGGTGTGTTCTTTGGTAATTTTCCACCAGAAGCAACTTATTTCATTGCATATATTCAAAAGCTATTTGCGAAGCACATTCTCGCTCGCCTGGTCAGGTGCCTCTGCCATTTGTTACTGATGCAAACAGTCTCCTTTATTTTCCACGCGCTTTGTCGGGACTCTTGGTGTCGCTCTTTGACGCTCTGGGTCAGGACCGGTTTGGCGTGGTTTTTCAGCATGCAGGGTGAAACCACTTAGTTTAGGAAAAGATCGCGGGTGGGGTTACAGAGTGTACGTTTCAGTGACGCGGGTAAAAGTCCTGTGTTGTTTGACCCATCCGGCAACCTCCCTCTTTACGTATTTAGATACGTAAAGAGATTAGTATTTACATACAAAGCTAGAGATATCGAGGCTCATATCAAGGAGTTGTTTTCAGTGTTAGTGTTTGAGATCATTGAATGGTTGTTTTTTTTTTGCTTTCAGACAACCGTTTGAAAGCATTTCATTCAGGCATGAAAAATGAGCCTGTTGAAACTCAAAACTTGCTTGAAATAAGAAACTATAACAATGCCTCTGCTTATATTGTTGTCAGTTGTAATTCATCGGAAATCAGTCTGCACTGGATTGCCACATTCAAAAATTGAAAATAAAACAGTGTTGAATGCCTTGGCAATTGGACTTACAACGTAAAAGCAATTTGTAGTTAACGTGTATACACCTGCACAAACACTGGTATGAGGTCCTTCATGTTGGATTTTGCCTCCAACAGATTTGGGTTCAGGCCAGAGTCAAACTGTGCGGTATGTGTCATGTGCTGAATTAATTAAACAGAGAGTTGGGAAGACTGTAATAAATCTGCCCTATTATCTATGTGTTATGTTGAAAATAGTTAATTAAAGATGGATAGGATTTCTCCAGCTCTACTTCCAGTACTTTTTCCCTCCTTTGTCTCTCTATCTGCTCTCATTTCCTCCCTCCGGTATGTCTGTTCTCTGCGTGACATTTCAGAGTCAGGAGGCGAGTTGTTAATGAATCTGTGGGGATTAGCTGGTCAGATGACGGAGGGTGGAGTCGATGCTCACAGCCGCAGATACAAAACACCAGGGTTTTTTTTTTTTACCAACAAGAGGACTAAACACACACCTGAGTATCAAATAGATCAGTGGTTCCCAACCTTTTCTCGGACAGCCCCACAGCCCAATCAGATAAGAATCAGGATCAGGTTTTGTTGCCAAAGTAAGTTACACTTACAAGGAATTTGCCTTGGTGGTTGGTGCATATATTTATAAACAAACAAACATATTGAAAGTTAATATGGGGGGGTGTTAAAGGGTAACTACCGTTTTTTCAACCTGGACCCTATTTTTCTATGTTTTTTTGTGTCCTAGTGACTGATGGGAACAACCGTCACCACGGATGGGACTTAAAACCAACGAGTAAATTCAGATAAAGACCTTGTGAGAATGGAACAAAAGAAAGGAGCCATATCAGCAGCTGCAGCAGAGAAGAAGTTGCTGGTGTGTCTGCGGCTCCAGGAGGGCAGACACACCCCACAACCCCCAATTAATATGTGCAGCCATTTTAACCTGCTTTTTGTTGCATCTGCCCAGGGATTGCAACTGGAAACCTTTGGGCTACTAGTTTGCCTATCCAGTCTCTGGGCTATTGCGCCCAAGTTGCCCACTTATTATTTCTAGCAGCCCACCCTAATATAGCAGGCTAAAACAGGCCCTGAATGGAAGTGCAAAGTCTGTGTTCCAAGGGACTCATTCAAAACCCTATGATAAATGTTCCACACTTCGTCAACCTGATTCATGTGACAGTGACGTGCTATCTGGGAACTTTCTTAACTTTGCTTCTCACTTGTCAGTAAAGGCTAAAGCCAGTAAAAGTGAAGCCTCTCATAAGTCCAGTAAAACATTGACTATAAAACATACTTTGGGTGGGCATTCTGCGCAGATTTGACTATAAATCTTGTATGAAGACATTGGTTTATTGAACAACCTCTGACGTTGCTATGAAAGGCTCAGGTACATTGGCCATGCCCTCAGTGGGAACCAGGCATCTTACTTAAGATCAGTAGCTAATAAGAAAATGAAAAAATGCCACCAACAGCTCTGACGTCCACGATTTGACGGTTAGACAGCAAAAGCATTGCATTCAATGATCGGATGTCAGCAAATCTAACACAGAAGAGATACGACAATCAAACGTGTTGTGAAAGGACAGTATGAAAAGGTTCATGTCAATCTAGCAGCTTTGTGCAGGAAAGATAATTTTTTTGTTAGCCGCCTCTGAAAGCCCAGGTGTTGGGGTGTCCTTGAAGGCACTAGAAAGGAGTTCTGAAAATGGAGTGTGGTAGTCACGTATGTTCTTCCCAATATGCAGTGTTCGCTCTAAAAGTAGATACAGTGATGGACAACACATACACAACATTTTCTAGGATGCATGAACTGTAGCTAAGCAACTATAGACAAAGTTCCCTGTTTGTGTCAAGCCTCTCCAGTGAATCTTTGCAGTGAGGCATTTAAACACACCGATGGCAAAAAAGAAACGGAACCTGTGTGAAGCGAAATTCCAAGCATCGTTTTGTAATATAACAACAAAGAAATTAAACATCAACTGTGAACATTAAAGCAACATTGTTTGAAACTGGTATTTTTTGGTGCCCCTACGGTGTCAGAGTTCAATTCACTTTTACACTGCTGTCGTAAATATGGACAGCCAACACATTCTCACTCCCAGCGCGTCAGAAAGCGGCACTTGGTCAGGTGCCTTTGGCGTTTGTAACTGACATAAAAAGTCTCCTTTAGCGCCTAGCCATTTGTAGCTATTTTTAGACATGTTTGGTCGGGACTCCTGGCCAGGGATGCCACGTAACACGTTACTCTAATCGGAGCACTTTTTTCAGTAACGAGTAATCTAACGCGTTACTATTTCCAAACCAGTAATCAGATTAAAATTACTTATCCAAGTCACTGTGCGTAACTATTTTTTTCATTTTCCTGAGTAAAAATTAGGGCTGTCAATCGATTAAAAATCAATTTGCTGTAATTAATCACGATTAATCGCTTTTTTAAATTGAGACTGAAGCTTGTAATAATGGATATTTAAATGCTAAATCACTTAACTTTGCAAATATGAAGAAAAAAACAAACAAGGAAAGGTTCTGCTAAGTTCAGAATGTTTAATATCTTTCAGAACAACAGCAGCAACAATTTGGCTTATTTAGTCCTGCTGAAGGCTGCTGGAAACGGCTAGAAACTGTCTGACTTTTGTCACCGTCCCCGGCTGCTGTCGCCTGCTCTCGTCTACTTTACAGGCGAGGCGCAGTTCATCTCCAACGAGCCGAGAGTTCAGTTCATCTCCAACGAGCCGAGAGTTCAGGACTCACCCGGAAATGGCGAGCGGAATGAGGTGACTAGTCTCTCAAAATCTGACGAAAATCTTCTAAACTGACCTTTGTTGAGCTGAAATGAAGACAGATTCAGCAACTGCACGGCCTATTTCTCGCTTAAAATGTTTCAGAAACATGTTTCAGTGAACTATCTTAGTACAATATGAGATCGTATTCTGAAGGGCCGCCATGACAGTCTGGCTCTCAATATCCGGAGAAAACAAACCCATGTGACGCGTTCGTCCAATCAGCTGCCGGTTTTCATTACTTGGGCAACAATACAGAGTAGCGCCGCCTGCTGTTATGGAGACGTATTACGTTTCTCAGCCGCCACATGAAGTAAACAAACACAGCTGCGTTAATTTCGTTAATTTTTTTTAACGAGTTAAATATTAAAAAATTAACGCAAAAATTAGCCCTAGTAAAAATATATATTTTTGCTTTCTTCTTGCGTCTCGGGAAGTGAAGTCACGTATGCGACAAGTCACGTTTTCAGCATGAGGACAGTTGACGTGTACCACGCAGCGACACAAACGTAAACAGCAACGGAGGGACGAGAGAGATGCGCGTTTTCTAGCTGGAAATACACTCACTATTTAGAGTTTGTGTCAGCTAAAGACGGCAATATTAAGGCTTGTTGTACACTGTGCTGGTGGCGACTACGTCAAATTTAAATAAAGATTTGGAGTCGCAGCGCTGCAGTCAAACGTACAGAGCAAGTCCCAGCAGGTGGAGCGAAGCAGAGAGCAGGAGGCCCCCCACCACCCAAACAACAAAAGCTGGACTTTGGTGCAAAACCAGTAAGTGGGGGAGAGTTGAAGAAGTTGGTCGGGCAGTAGGCCTATGTTGTAGTGGAAATGCTGTCCTTAAACATGGCTGACTCGCTCTCTTTCGTACCATTATAATGAACCAGATCCTACTACTGGCCACGCTGAGCTGCCTCACAGCAAACCGGTTGTCATTTTTATGTTGAGGCTGTGGGGGTGTTGTCGGCAGCTGCTTCATGTAACTAATAAAGTAACTTGTAATCTAACTTCGTTACTTTTAAAATCAAGTAATCTGTAAAGTAACTAAACTACTTTTAAAATCAAGTAATCTGTAAAGTAATTAAGTTACTTTTTCAAAGCAACTGTGGCAACACTGCTCCTGGCATCACTTTTTGGCGCTCTGGGTCGGGACGTATGTTTAATTGACCTGCGGCACAAGAACGGGACAGTTAGGTTTAGGAAAGGATGGTGGGTGGGGTTACAACATGTACGTTTCAGTGACACGCGGGACAAGAACGGGACATGAACCCCGGTCTCCTGGGTGAAAGGTGGTCCATTCCATGAATACCCAATGGTCCCTAAGCTAACTAGCTGACGGCAGCAACAGTTAGCAGCAGTTAGCAGTACATTTACATTGGCCTTCCCGCCATTTTAATTGTCTTATCCTGCTATGTTTGTAATTAAGTGTTTGTCTTTTGATGTCGTTTTAGCCTAAATCACTGATTTGTAAGTGTATTTTATTTTATTACCCTGTGGCTAATGCGCTATGTACAGCACTTTGGTCAATGCGAGCTGTTTTTAAATGTGCTATAGAAATAAACTTTACTTACTTTACTTACTTACTAAAGCTTTCAGTCCATCAGGAAACTCCACAAATCCCTTATTTGAAATGACCTGTGATTGACCAGGAAACACCATTTTTTTCAACATTTTCTGACATTTCATACACCAAACATGTAATCCGATGATCAGAACAGAGTAATCGACAATGAAAATAATCGTTAGTTGCCGCCCTGATCCTCAGCCAGATTAATTTTAATAAATGTAATGGATATCATTGATCTCCGGCGGGTCAGACCACTCAACGTTTTTTAGGTGTTTAAGAAATCATAGGTCAGACTAGAGCAGTGGACACTCTCCCGGGGGGGGGGGGGCACGAGTAGGCTACAGGATGGGAGAAAAAAAAAGAATTCAGAAAAATAATTTCCCCCATGATGAAATGCAAGTGGTTGGACTGTAACACACAAACAAATCATCCTCCTGGCGACTTTTTTGTCAAAAACTAATCTAGCGACTTTTACTGGTGTTATTGGAGACTTTTGTGGTGTTTGGAGACTCGAAAGCACGTATCACTCTGCAGCTACTGTGCTCAACGAGCAGCGGGTGCTGCCGTGAGCCCCTCCCCCGTCCAAAAGCCCTCCCAGGCGGTCAGTCTCTCAGTAGCCTGGCGCACCAGTCCCAGCCTGCAGTCGGACCAGAGAGGAGACACACACCACTCCTCATAGAAACTCAGATTGTGCTCCTTGCAGACAGAGTGGACGCCTTCACACAACAACTTGACCTCTGGCATGGCCGCATCAGTCGAGGGAACAGCGACATGTTCCCCAGCCTCGCGGACTTCATCACTGATGCAGGCACGTCACACGACTTCTCCTCTCGATTTCAATCAGCGTCTGAGCACCTGACCAAGCCACTGACCAAGCGGGAGTGAGAACGGGTCAAATTGATTTCCTTGTTTCTGTTATGAAAACGATCGTGTGTGTGACTCACATTTACCAACAAAACGTACGGCGAAAGACCGTCAAAACGCATTTCAGACCGTCCTGCCAACCTGTATACATTCTAACATCAATGTACGCTGTTTCAATACTGCCTGCTCTCTGCAGCGGGCGGGGCTGCTGCTCCATTTCCCCCGCGACACACACACACACACACACACACACACACAATCACAATCACGCAGGGTGGATGCAGAAAAAAACGCAGATGAGACGACACGATGACCTAAATTGAGGACAGCTACACTCGTTATTTTAAGTGCAATTATAAGTTAAAGTCCAATAAGTACTTTATCAAACCGTATGAATGTGTGTGTGTGTGTGTGTCCCAGGCCAGGTTAGGAAATGAACTAACAATGTAAAGATCAACAATCCACTGACAGTGACATATATGTTCATATTTGATGAATTCAATGAATTATAATTTTTTGTCTTAAATCCACCAGCCGTTTTCATATTATACCAACATTTGCAGCATCCTGAGCCTTTTTGGTAAGGTTCCCTAGGAAATCTCAGCCCAGAGTAATTAATTAATAGTAATAATTATTATTCTCCCCTTTCTATTTTTAAAGAACTATTAAAAAAAATTGCAACTTTTTTTTGCAACTTTCACTGTCTTCAGCAGCTTCATTGTAACATACAAAAGACACCACAACTTTTATCGCCATTTTTAACAAAAGCTCCCGTGAAATCAAGGCATTTTGGGCCGCAACAATCTCAAAAAAAGGCCACGAAATCCTGGAGGGACTGCCCTTGTGTGTTTTTTCATGTGTTATGGTGCACATTCACCAGTGTTTTTGTTGTTGTTGTGGTGCGCGTAGACTACTCCTGATTTTGTCATCTCATCTCTTATATGCTGTGTCTCTATGATCCTGTCCTGTCCTATTCATGGTAGCCTACTCGTGGACATTGCGCCGTCATCACGTGCTGTAGTAGGGGGGCCCGCCTTGATAATCCTGTATAGGGGCCCGGTGTTGGCTAGTTACGCCACTGACCTCCTGCCCTCTTTCATCATTCTGGGCAGCACTGATGCAGGAATACTCTCAACTCTGTGACGTCGCCTTGAATATTCTCCTCCCTTTCGCGTCGGCGTATTTGTGTGAGGCAGGATTCTCAGAAATGACCACTCAAAACCAAATACCGCAATCGTGCACAAATCGAGGATGATTTGAGGCTGTATTTATCAGACATTTCGCCAAGAAATTGGAGGGGGGGGGGCCCAACTGCAATGAACAAGCTTTGGGGGGGCCCAGCTTGCAAAAGGTTGAGAACCCCTGGACTAGAGGATCAGCTCCTGAAGTGTTGAAATTTAGAAAATCGAGAAAATGAAACTAGGCGTGTTTTTTTTTTAACTTTTTCGTCTGTTCTCAGTTCTCCCCGGCAACCCACCACAGTCTAGCAACACATCTTTCACATTTCATGTACTTTTTATTTAATGTCACCCACCCACCAACACACACACACACACACACACACATACACACACACACACACGTGTGTTTGAATGAAGTAGGATTGTTGAGCTCTCCATTGTTGTAATGAAATAAATACCTTTCTAATCAGTACACTGCTTAAACGGAGAGAAACTGCATTTATTTTTGCTTTCAAATGGCGGGATTGCTCACATTATCTTGATAATATGAATACCCACAGAATATTAACTTTTCTGAACAAAGTTACAAAGTGCTTAGGCAAAACCAAAACAGACAGCGATAAAACTAAATGAAATGCAATTAAAATCCGGCTCAAAAAGGTGTTTTAGTTGATGCCTGTAAGAAAATAGTGATGTAGATTATGAATGGTAGCTCATTCCACAGTTTAGGAGCCATTGGTTACAAAGCTAGAGCTTTCCTGCTGACTTAAAAAGATTTTCACTAAATTAAATCGTTTATGTTTTGAAACTGTATATGATCTGCACGTTCTCACCAATAGACCAAATTGACATTTCGTGGTTATCTGTCTATATGATCCTTTTCAATGACTACGTTTACATGCACTTAATATTCTGGTGTTTGCCCTTATTTGGATGAAAGACAATAATGGCTAATGAAAGTGAATATTCCACTAATATTCCTGTTTACATGCAAAATAGGATTTTTTTCAAAGATTTCCAGTGGCGGCGGACTTGTTTGACCGTGCGAACACGGCCTCCCCATAGGCGTAATTTACAGGGGTGATGGGGGGGGATACAACCGTCCTAATAATCAAAACTGGCCAGTGCATGCACCCCCCCCAAAAACAATTTAAAAAATATATATTATAACGTCCTTTATATACATAATGACATTTGCACCATGAATTGTTGCATAAAAATCCACCAGAATGCAGAAAATGAAGAGTGTGACGCACAAAATTTCAATTTTGCTCAAAAGTGGCGATCTTGTGTGTTTGCAGTGTTTCCATGGCATTTGTTGTCAAGAAGATAAACTGTATTCTAAAAGCACAATGCAGGAATTATGAAACAAGCCGGCCTAACCCCTGAAATGCTGCTTTTCTCTTAAACACACACATCAATTTTTTTACTTTTACTACCAGGATTTGATGTTGATAAGGCGGCTTACCCTTACTGCACATATTGTAATGATGTGTTGCACAACGAGCAGTGTGCAATTTGGTTGGCTAGTGGCAGTCTCTGCATGCAACATGAGCATGTCCATGCAGAGTGATGCAGCAGTCTGTCTGTGTACTTTATGTATGTGTGTATGTCTGTATGCACTATGTTGTGTTATATCTTATTAAACAGCAGATAGTGTTTGTTTGTCCAAGAAAAATTACAAATAATAATAAAATCGATCTTATCTTAATGAAATCGGGGTAATGTGTTGTGTGTATATTGTCTTCCTGTCAACCATGCACTTGTCCTCCCGGTTCTCTAATTTTACATTTTTTGGGGGGGATTTCATTGTCAATAAACCTCCTTTATAGAAATTATACTTAATTTTTGAGTTAAAAAAACTGAAAAGATCAACTATTTTGCCAACTATAATTATAACTAACTATAATTGTTAAGATCAGAGGAATATCTGTTTTAATAGATTATCACAGATTTTGACCCAGTAAGATGACAGATCCTATATAATTGAATAAAACGCCCCAAATTCAGTGAAAGTAGTGATCCTTAATTTTTATTTCAGTGTTTGGCGGAACATGTTATTTTTGGGCCGTTTGGTTGAAAAATAACATACTTCCGATATGGAAACGTTGAAAAAGGGTCAAATTTGACCCGAGGACAACACGAGGATTAATAGTTCCAGTTCAAATTAAGCTTCATATCGGCGAAGAAGTTTATCGTTATTATTAAAACTTTTTTTGACAGTTTCAGAGTAAGGGATTGAATTAAAGATTTAAATCTCAGGCTTGGCAGCACCACCATTGTGAACTGAGCTTTTAGCAGAGTTTCGGTCAGATGTCACTGGTTGAGTTATTTTGTTAAAAAACACACAATGAGCATTGTAGCTGCTGTTAAAAGCCGTGGGGGGGGGCAAACGTTAAAAGGGCCAGGATAACATCCTGCTGACGGTCTGACTCCTCTCCACCTCACTTAGTGCTGCCTACACTGAAGTTACATCTCAGTTCGCCTCTGTCGATTGCATTTGCATACAATCAGCCAAATAGAATTATCTGTTTTATGGTCTGTCAGAAAACAGGGTAGAAGGGCATCGTAAACAACTCTATAGAGTCTGGAGAAGAAGTCCTGCTGTTTACCATGTAGCACTGATGAAACAGGTCCCTATCTTTTATCAGGAAGAGTGCTGTATCTATTGTGCTTTTAGAGGGCTCGAATAATAGCTTCAGCAAAGAACACACACACACACACACACACACAGCTTGATATGCCTACTAAACTGGCCAACTTCTTTTGTCTTCAGTGATCCAATTTCTTGAATCTTAAAAAGTTTTTCTTTCCTAATCATTACTGTTGCTCATGTGGAAAAATACCCAATTTAAAAGATCTCAGTTTGATTAACAGTGTGGAGACTGATTTAAAAATGTTTCCAATCTACGCTGTAGGCCCTATGTAGCGTTAATAACGGATGGCAACATCGGTCATCCATTTAGGCCAAGACTGAAACATATCAACAACCAAAAAATATGATACGTGATAATGGTACTGCTTTGTATGGTAATGGATTGTTAATTAAGTGACGGAATTGCAATAAAAGTATAAAAAAAAAAATACCGAAACATCTCTAAAACTATTGGTAGAGATGTTGATGATGTAGAGAAAACTATGGATTAATCGTGGTTACAGATGAGTTGTATTTCAGTGATCTGGTCAGTTGAGAGGGTACAGCTGTGCTGATGAGTGTGTTCGAGCCACGGGCAAAGTTGGGAAAGAGATAGAAAAAAACAAAAACTGACCAAGCATTTTTGTTTTTTTCACGCTGGGAGTGAGAATGTGTTGGAGGGAGAAAGTTGGTTTTTGCCTATGCTTTGGCAACACATATGTATTGATTTTGTCATGGCAATGAAGCCAATTGAAATTGACATAGAAAAAAAATGGGAGACAATGGAGAACAAAACTGAAAGAGAGAGAGAGAGAGACACCAAATAATAGAGGAAAAAAGTCTCACTGTGCAGTTAGAAATTTTGGCCTCTGCATACAAATAATAATCATTCACCAAAAGCTTCGGCATAACATTTTGATGCCCATTTTGGGAAGTTCCCCTCCCCCAAATAGTATGAATACTGCTTCACTTTCACGCCATAATGGCCAAACAATGACTGTAGGTATTTACAGCTTAGGGAAGGGAAAAACCACCTGAGACCAGCTCATATGTGCAGCTTTGTGAGCTTTATTAGCGAGACAATTGGTGCTGTGTGTGTTGTTTTGAGTAACGCGGCGTGTGTTCAGGAAGGATGAGTGACAGGGAGTGGTAATAAAGACAAGGAGACAGGATGGAGGCAGCAGGAAAAGGAAAGGACTCATAATTCAAGGTGCCTGAGGGACGCACGGACATCCACATGCTTTGGACTGATAAAAGAGGCCCACAGGTTAACGTTAAAATAACAAGAGTAATCCTCACCGTTATTACATGTAAATCTAGCAGATACTGTAATACACACACCACTGAACTGGTTCATTTTTCAAACGGCACAAATAATGCGTAAAGCAATCTACTCCCTAACAATATTTCCTAACAATTATTTTCGTAGTCAATTCCTATCTCGATGAATTGTTGGGGTCTATGAAATGTAAGCAGCAGCCCGAGACAATGTCCTCAAATGTCTCTTTTTTTGTCCACAACTCAAAGACATTGAGTTTACTGTCACAGAGGAAAGAAGAGACTAGAAAATATTCACATTTAACCCGTGTTGTCTTCCATTCGACCATGCGTCATTTGACCATGCGTCATTCGACCATGCGTCATTCGACCATGCGTCATTCGACCATGCGTCATCCTCCCGCGTCGTTTTTGTCTCTTTTGGCGCTTTTTTCAATGTTTTTGGCACTTTTTTGACGTTTAACGCTTCTTTTTACTACCATGTATAAACACCACTAGCACAAACTCATTACTAGATTTACACTTATTTTTGGAATTGATGGTTAATAAACCTCATTTGTAGGAAATTATACCAAATTATTGAGTTAAAAAGCAGAAATTATGAATGTTTTTAGACTAATATTAAAGGAAGGATAATCACAGAATGGCATACAGTATGTCAACATTCAGTCGAGATACTTCTTCGAAAATTTTCAATTTATTTCAAATGCTAAAAAATTTAACAAAACACACAAAATTCAAGAAAGTTGTTGTACTTGCTAAGCATGTATGGAATGATCCATGTTATTTTGGGGTAATCAAAATTAGGTAGTTAAAAAGAAACCCATACTTCTGATATAAACATTTAGACAACGGGTCAAATTTAGGGTTAAGAAGCTGGACTCAAAAATCTAAAATGACTCAAACTGATTTGTTGATTTTTTTTGCCTTTTGTCTGATGTGATCTAGTTTATATCCACGACATTCCACTTCTGGGATTGCTCCAGAACGAAGGAAATCCCGCCGGATGCATGTCTTTTCGCCGATGTCTGTTACCTTCCACTTTCTTTGTGTTGGCGTTCTAACCTCCAGTTGATTTCTGAGGACTATGGTTAACTGCTCCTCAGATCTCTGCAGGGTAAATCCAGACAGCTAGCTAGACTATCTGTCCAATCTGAGTTTTCTGTTGCACGACTAAAACAACTTTTGAACGTACCCATGTTCCACCAAAACAAGTTCCTTCCCGAGGCTATTTTGCAGAGGCGCCATTGCTCTGCTCAGCGCTTAGCGCCGCCCAAGATGATTGTGATTGGTTTAAAGAAATGCCAATAAACCAGAGCATGTGTTTCTCCCATCCTGGAATGCTGTGTGGACTAGCCAGACCCTCCTCCACTCTGCAGCGTTGTGGATGATCTGACAAAGCGAGACTGTGATCAGACTCCGCTACATTCAGGAAGTGTCTTTTTAAAGAGCAGATACAAAATAAATGGATATATATATATATCTGATTGCTTGAATTTGTTGATGAAAACCATGCGTGGCAATATATAATAACACTGAGGAGGCGATGCATTGTGATGCATTGTAATTTTGAATCCATCGTTTGAATTTTTGTATCGGATCGAATCGTTAATTGATAAACATAATTGAATGGAATCATGACACCAGACACAACTTAAGTAGAATTTTCACGTATCTGTACTTTACTTCGTTATTAATATTTCCAGAAACTTTTACTTTTACTATACTACATTTCCTAAATAAAATGTATACTTTTACTCCACTACATTTCCCTAAAGCATCTTAGTTACTCGTTACTACAAAATAAAAATCTGAATAAATTTGTTACTCTAGAAAAAAGCAGGTTTGGCGAATCATTGCTCCAAAATAATGCACCCTCCATTCCAGTTGGTGACCTTGTTGCCAAGCAGCAAAAAACAGGTCAAAACTAAAGAAGAAGAGGAGGAAGCATAATGACTCTGCTGCCATGGTAACAGACGATGACCACCCCGACGACAGTGGTGATGAAGATAACGTTACACACCTTTGGCCATAAAGTTCATAATCAAAGTTTTTTTTCTGTCTTCTAATACTTAAGTACATTGAATATCAGTAAAGTACAGTAAAGATCAGATACTTTTTTATTACTCAAGTAATATTCTAAAAGGAGACTTTAACTTCTACCAAAGTCATTTTCTGGTAAGATACTTGTACTTTTACTCAAGTATTGCTTTCAAGTACTTTAAACAAGACTGCACTTAGGCCATCCACAGATCCAGTTCATCCTAAGGATTTACTGTGCCACATGTATGTTTGACATTAAAACATCATAAAAAAATGATACAGGCTTTAGGCCGCACGTTAGCACACACGCAGGCCCAGTTTTTTATTATGCGACTTCATTTTACACAACATATGTAGTAGGGGGTCCTGCTCCGTCTCTGAAACTGTAGGTGCATGGGGTGGATGCTGTCAGACAGAATGGATTGGGCTTATTTAACAACTGCTTGTTACACAAATCTGACAGACTTTTTTTGTTGAGTACCTGTGATACTGCCACGGATCTTACATTACCGTTGTCAATGCATTTTTCTGTTTTAGCTTGAGAGATGCGTACACAAAAAGAGTTGACAGCTAAACGAATGAATGATGCATCTCTGCAGCTCCCCCGTAACTGTTTGTTAGTCTCATTGTTTCTCGTGTCTGCGGAGCTTCACTGCGAGGGGCTTTAAAGGTAAGCATTCCTGTCTGTCTCTCCTGTCTGCCTGGTGGAACAGTCACCAAAGAATGGGAAGAATGGGGTAACAGGAGGGACAGAGTCGGTAGGAGGGCAAGGTAACTGGGGAGAGGGACGACTGGAGGGCGTCACAGAAGGGGGGAGAACGGAGGGGAAAGCTCCGGTGATGAAAGAGGGAAGGAAATAAGGGCTAGAGGAAAAGAGAAAGGAAGGCAGGGGGTTAACAGTGGGGTCTGAATAGGGGCTTAGCCCCCCTGCAGAACCACAAAACACACGCACGCTGGATTAAGGCTGCACACGTGAAAGGGCCCACGTTAGACAAACTCTTAATGACACACCAGCCCCAAATGTTTCCTCAAAAAACTTCTGCTTTGTGTCATTTCCCCTCAGCCTCTCCGAGCGGACCCGCAAATCCATGGAGCGACCCTACCTATGTTATGTAACTTCAGAAATTTGTAACGTCAGACAGTTTTTGCCTCTCTTTAGGTGGCAGGAGTGAAAACATTTGTTGCGTTGAAATGTGTTTGAAAAAAGGACAAAAGTTTGGAAATTAAAGTAGGAGAAAGCTAGCCTGGTCCTACCAGACTCTGGTCCATTAGCCTGGTCCTACCAGACTCTGCTCTGGTACACTAGCCTGGTCCTACCAGACTCTGCTCTGGTACACTAGCCTGGTCCTACCAGACTCTGGTCCACTAGCCTGGTCCTACCAGACTCTGGTCCATTAGCCTGGTCCTACCAGACTCTGGTACACTAGCCTGGTCCTACCAGACTCTGGTCCATTTCATTTGTCCACTCTCCATTGAAGGCGGGTACTCTGTTGAAGTTTAAAACTATTGGATCTGCCCAGAGCTACTCTGGATCTGCTAACCAATCACTTTTGATTTTGGTCGTGACATCAGCTTAGCATCACTAGCTTTAGTCTTAGCATCGCTAGTGTTAGCCTTAGCCAACTCCTTCACCACTAACGGAGCGAGCTGGAAAATCAAACTGTTCCCGAACCCCGTGGGGCGGAGGGCCACAACATCATGGCCCCCCAACACAACTCAGCAAAGATTGGTCTTGCTCGGGCTTTAACTTCTGGATATTCGGCAGCGTTGCCACAATGGACCGAATGGCTTCGGTCGCATCTTTCTCCGCCGCCATTACGGAACAACAACTCAAACTAGCGCACAACCTCAACGTCATCCTTCTCAGCCACTCCCTCTTTTCAAGAAAACCCAAGAATATACCGCCAACCCAGACGGCGTACTGAAGGAAAATGAAAAAGGAGCAGAAGTACGTAGGAGGGCGGAGCCAGGCTAGGAGAAAGCAACAAAAATGTCAAAAAAAGGAAAGAAATCGCAGGAAAAAAAAGTGCCTTAAAAACTGACAGAAAAAGGGTTCTAGTCACTTTATATTTCATGATGTCATAAATGTAATCCTGTGTCACGCCTGTCTGACTAAGAGGATGTTCCAAAGATGGACAAGGAAGACAAAGATGGAGGATTCTCCCTGATTTCCACTGTGGGAAATTTCCTCATCAACTTGTGAATAATATCACTTGGCAGTCATTGGAAATGGTGGCACCGAGCCCTGTGTTTGGTGACGAGCATGAGTGGATTTTCATTCTTTTTTTTTTTTTTTTCCCTTTCTTTTATTCTTCTTGCCCCATGGGTTGTTCGAGGTGCCAAAACCACATTTTTGGCTCCTCTTGGAAAAATTGTTGTCTGAGGTAATCTGTCCTTGGCAGAGCTGAGTGCCCACAGATCAATGGCTAACGTCCACATATTGGACAGTTATGCCAATGCCAAAAATACATAATACCTCATAATTAAATTAAATGTAATGTAAAAAAAAAAAGAAAAATCTAAAAACAATAGCATGTAATAGAATGTCCTGATGATGCAATAAAACACAATTTTAACGATCTAAGCGCACAGA
The DNA here is from genome assembly GCF_004354835.1 of Perca flavescens. Taxonomy (NCBI): domain Eukaryota; kingdom Metazoa; phylum Chordata; class Actinopteri; order Perciformes; family Percidae; genus Perca; species Perca flavescens. The sequence goes on from NC_041342.1 coordinate 30,176,606, forward strand.
GTGAAGCGCCTTGCGCAGGTGCATTTAGGGCGTGTACGGATCCACTTTTGCTAGTTTAACGGCAGCAAAAAAGGGTCCATGCGCCAGGCGCGTGGTCCAACAGGGTTGTACTTAGCGTCTTCATTAATCATAGGATGGAGGATTTGCTGAGCAGGAAGGAGAGATTTTCAGGAGATGAAACTGATCTGGTCGTGCGTGAAATGAAAGCGCGCAAGCAGATCATGTCATAATACTATTTCACAGAGTAATATTTTGATTTTTAATCTTTTGCATGTTTTTGTGCTGTTGCTCCTCCATGTGTGTGTAACAAGCGTAGTGTGCGTGCACTGTGCATAAGCCTAGGCGCATTTTACTAATGCGCTGTTAAAATAATGAAATGCTGCGTTATTGACTTTAGACCAGGGTGGTGTTTCACAAAAGCAGAATATCTAAATCCAGGATAACCGATAAAGCGAGGCTTGACCTAGTCTAATCTGTGCAGCCTGGCTTGGTGCGTTTCACAAAGGCCGATCCAGGCTGAGGAGGAGCGACTAGGTCGAGCCAGGCTGAAGTAATTCAGATAGATGTGCGTTCACGGCTTTCTTTAACAGACCACGATGTCGATGACAGATATATTGATGCTAAAATGGAGAATACACATTGTGCATAGTGAGCAGCAGCTTCTTGTGGAAGTATGATAACGTGAAACACATTATTTGTAAAAAAAGAAACACGGGCACTGTAATTAAACAGCGAGAGAAAGCGCGGCAGACGATCACGGACCGACTGAATATGTAAGCAGCCTAAAAATATCCATTAACTGACCACGGCTCTGAATTCAAAGCGTCATAATCATACCATTCAAGGATTAGGCTACTAATCATTTGCACAAAGCAGTTGTACTCTTTGCCTTAAAAGTGAGCAGAAGATAATGTTACTCAGGAAATTTACCATGAAGACTAGACTTCTACGACGCTAGAATATGATGCGTAAATACATTGTTTTTCTCTCTCTCATGGGCTAAAATATGAATTTCCTAAGTCATATTAATTTCCACTGCTCGCTTTTAATGCTTTTAAGTGTCGGCTACAACTGTTAGTTTTTGCAACAGACAGTGACTCATTGAATGGTTTCATTTAAGAGCAGTAGTTCGTAGTTCGTAAATGTATATTTTTAGACTATCATTCAGTCGGTTCGCTATTATCTGCGGCAGTTGCAAGATAGGGACCTATAGGCCTTTTTACAGTCACCACAGCTGACCTGTCGTGCGCCAATGTGACCTAAAAATGACGTAGATCTCGCTGGAGCGCCAGGATTTTGAGAGTAAGAAACAGGAAGCATGGCTGAGTTCGAGGGGAACTGGATTCCAGGACTCTCAGAGTGACTCCAAGTCTCTCTTGTAAACCTACTGGGTTAAGACAAGCTCTTTTATGGCGAATGAAAGGCTTGATCCGACCAAGTAGGTCATCCAATCAAATCGAAGCATTGACGTCAATGCTGCTGCCAGCTCTGCCGTTGTTTACCCTTTTTCTTCTTCTTCTAGTCCATAGAAATAGCAAAGTCGGTAGCCTTTCTTCATTAGCACCACCTCCGATCAGGAGAAGGCTGCAACTAGTGTCGTGACCACCACGCGTGAGTATTAACAGTTACGGCGCTCCCATGACGTCACATTTGCGCACGACAGGTCGGCTGCGGCGAGTATACCCCACGTTTAAAGAACCTCTCAGGACAGGATTGCTTCTTTTTAAATTTCTGGCATGTTGCTGTCAAGGTAAATCATTGGCGATACGATATTTTAGCATAAAATATGGACTTTGGATTGTGTCCCCATTTCTTACAGTGTAGATGCACAAATCTCTATCTTTTCATGAACAGTAGAAAACAAAAAGACCAAAACCACAATCCGACCAACACAAAAGCACACAAAAAAAACACAGAAGAAATCTTTCAGCACGGATAGATGATCACACAATACACGAGCCATGAAGTTAGGTTAGGAGCACACACTGTATGGAGAACTGCTGTGATAGAGCAGATATTTCTACAACATGATTGTAGGAAAGTTGGTTGTAGAAAAGATGCCAATGTCATTGTGCTGAATCGGTCACGAGGTTCAGAGAATTGGAGGACCCAAAATGCAGAGACAGCCAGGCAATGGTGAGCTTGAGGATTTAATCAAAATCAAAAGAAATACAACCAAAGGAGTGCTCTAGACAACCATGCAAAAAGTAATTCCAGAATGAGATGAAAAAGAGGAAGCAAAAGAACAGGAATACCGAAAAACCGGAAAACAGAGACAACGGGGTAGACTCCACACACACGTACATGGTTATTTTCGCAAGCGAAGAATTCGCCTCTGAAAACGATTCTTTCTAAAAAAACTCTAAAAGAGTGGAGATTTTGGAAAACTTGGTTTGCACGTTTGCATGTAAGACCAACGGAGGTTTAGGCAGCTTAGGAAGTGAGGAAGACAAGAGAGAGGAAGTGATTCGTTGCCGTTGTTGTGATTTCGAGATAACGTGGGCTTGAGCTTCTCGTTACACTGCCACCTACAGGTTTGGCGTGCTCTTAACGGCATTGACGGCATGTATACACGGGTACGTGTAAACGAACACTTTTCTGAAAACTGACAGCTGTGCACAATGTTATTTTTGAAAATGGAGCGGTTGAAATGTCTGTTTATGAAAATAGCCGGCCACGTGTAAACGTAGCATAAATACACAAGGTAACGAGGTAAACAAGGCACAGGTGACACGAGGGCTCAGGAACAGGTGAAACACATCACGGTGGGGCAAACAATCACAAAGGCGGGAAAACACGAAGCAGGAAGTGAAGACATGGGAGAAAATAGACTACAAAATAAAAAAGGAAACTGAAACATGCACAATCATGACAACGTATAAACACTGACTGCAACAACAATTTCGAATGAACAAAAAGTAAACACTCTCTAGCACATTCACGCATTCACACACGGCCTGTACACTTGCATTCATACACAAGATGTGTGTAAAGTGATATAATATGCACCGGGTGTCTTGATAAATAATAATAATGAAGGGCAATTTAATGAGCAGTCAACGAAATATACAAGATCAAAATGTCACATTTATTCTGCTTTCTAATTTAAAGGAAGGAACCGAATGTCCTGTTTAGTCATAAATCATTAAGGAATTATCATAAATCCTCTGTTCAGAGTCTGTGTTCAAAACATCTTTCTTCGCATGAAGATTAATGTTCAGATACAATCTAATTTAGGTTGGTAATGCTTAATTAATTACAAAATGACCAACACGACAATCTGTAAAAAACGAAAAAAGAGTGGTTCATTTCTTTAACTTTTAAGTCAAATTAATATTTATCCATAAACAGGTATATGTCACTGGAAGCCAGCAAGCCCTGATGGTTTAAAGAGTAGTGTTGTCTGAGTGGAATGTACTAGCAGGGGGATGGCGGCGTCCATCTGTGAAGTCAGAGGGGGGTCTCTAATCTCTGTCTCTAAACCCCCCACGCTAAAGCAGAGATGGACACAGGAACTACTGTAAAACGGGAAGAAGACATGGGGGGGGGGGGACTATTATACTCCAGCACAGAGCCTGTTTTGATGGCCCAGAGTTTTTACGAGGGCTTCGGGATCCGGGTGGCTGTGTTTGTGGATGTCTGAACAGAATGCTGCTGACGTTATGAGATTTGAACTCAGGCTGGAATACGAAGCTCACCCAGAATGTGCTCAAGATGTACTTGTTGGCTACAAAAGATGTGATGTAACTGTACACTGCATCCTGTGCCTCAACAGTTTGCATTAGTCTTTTGTTTTGAATCCTATTCGGTGAATTGAGTCTCTTCAGATTTGAACGGCGTAGCCTCATTCTCACTCCTGTGCCCAGTGTGATCATAAAGTAGCCTATCAATACCAATTACAGACATAAAATAAAATGCTAAATATTATGCAAGTAAATGAGCATGGGTTAAACTCTTAAACACATATGCCAGGCAAAATGTTCCACATTGTGGAACATTAAAGTTTATCTCATCTTATCTGCCAGACTGTCAGTAAAGAGGCAATGCCCTGGTGTGCAGTTGTAGTCCATCCATCCATCCATCCATCCATCCATCTTCGTCCGCTTATCCGGTGTCGGGTCGCGGGGGGAGCAGCTCCAGCAGGGGACCCCAAACTTCCCTTTCCCGAGCAACATTAACCAGCTCCGACGGCGTTCCCAGGCCAGGTTGGGATATAATCCCTCCACCTAGTCCGGCTGGACCTCCCTCCCCAGTCCTGGGTCTTCCCAGGCCTCCTGGAGATATACCTCCCTCCACCTAGTCCTGGGTCTTCCCGAGGCCTCCTCCCAGCTGGACGTGCCTGGAACACCTCCCTAGGGGGCGCCCAGGGGCATCCTTACCAGATGCCCGAACCACCTCAACTGGCTCCTTTCGACGCAAAGGAGCAGCGGCTCTCTCCGAGCTCCTCACGGATGACTGAGCTTCTCACCCTATCTCTAAGGGAGACGCCAGCCACCCTCCTGAGGAAACCCATTTCGCCGCTTGTACCCTGGATCTCGTTCTTTCGGTCATGACCCAGCCTTCATGACCATAGGTGAGGGTAGGAACGAAAACTGACCGGTAGATCGAGAGCTTTGCCTTCTGGCTCAGCTCTCTTTTCGTCACAACGGTGCGATAGATTGAATGCAATACCGCACCCGCTGCGCCGATTCTCCGACCAATCTCCCGCTCCATTGTCCCCTCACTCGCGAACAAAACCCCAAGGTACTTGAACTCCTTCACTTGGGGTAGTTCCATAAACATTTTGCTTTATATTGATTTTGATTTAATTAAAATAGCCACTGCAACTCTGGAGATTAAATGATGGGAAATCCAGGTGAAGAGTTGGAACAAAATCTGCATTTTGACATGTCACAGTAGAAAAAGAAAGAGGTGCTACAAATGACATTTTTTATGACTCTATTTAAGTGTCCCAATAAGTCATGACAGCGTGACAGGGAGCCAGCATACAGTACAGGCCAAAAGTTTGGACACACCTTCTCATTCAATGCGTTTCCTTTTTATTTTCATGACTATTTACATTGTAGATTCTCACTGAAGGCATCAAAACTATGAATGAACACATGCGGAATTATGAACTTAACAAAAAAGTGTGAAATAACTGAAAACATGTCTTATATTTTAGATTATTCACCTGTGAAGTGAAAACCATTTCAGGTGACTACCTCATGAAGCTCATTGAGAGAACACCAAGGGTTTGCAGAGTTATCAAAAAAAGCAAAGGGTGGCTACTTTGAAGAATCTAAAATATAAGACATGTTTTCAGTTATTTCACACTTTTTTGTTAAGTACATAATTCCATATGTGTTCATTCATAGTTTTGATGCCTTCAGTGAGAATCTACAATGTAAATAGTCATAAAAATAAAGAAACAGTGAATGAGAATGTGTGTCCAAACTTTTGGCCTGTACTATATATATATATATATATATATATATATATATATATATTTATATATATGTATAAATGTATTATATATATATATAATACTTATACATTTATATATATGTATAAATGTTACATAACATAGTTTTGATTTGTGGTCGAGAGGGCTACAAATCCCCACCGATATCTTCTGTCATTGTACAGTAATTCTACAACCCATTGATGAACTTCCAGTCATTAAAGAAGCCTTTTGGTACCACAGCAGTGTGAGGGCCTTGGTAAACCCTGGTCAGGTGCAGGGTCACAAAGATCAACGGCAAACATGGGTTTATCACGGGTCACTGCACCGCTGACTACCACCCTAAAAATACAGACTTCTGTGTCAGAGAGGTGTCGGTTGGAAATTGCAATGGCGGTTTTATTTATATAGCACCTTTCATTGCACCCAAAGTGCTTTACATTAAAAACAGCATGAACATTAGAGCAATGCAAAAACAGAAATAGGAATACAGTATAAGCATCGACACAAAAAGGCATAAAAACTAACAAAATACAAATTCACCACCCCAGTCACACACATCCGCGCACACACTGTAATTAATCAAAGGCATGAGAAAGTTGAGTTTACTTTTGAATGTGGACACAATGTGGTGAAACTTGGTTTTTGAGACCATAGATACGTAGGGAATTGCAAAAGAAAATATTGCTAATGAACAGTTGGGCAAAATTGGCATGTCATTTTCAATTATAAATGGAAGTGAGAGCTGCAACGAAATGATTTTCCATCATCTGTAAACTACTGTGAATTTCCTATGAGAAAAGCAGTTTAAAGGGTAAGACATTCAATTAATCCTGCTGTATCGTGCAACGTTCTGCATGTAAACACTGCTGTACACAAACACTCCGGCTTCCCCTTAAGGAGAAACAACACAAAGGTGTATCTTTTTTCGTTCCTCCTCTCCCTTGGCCTGTGTGCCTTTGTGTGTGTGTGTGTGTGTGTGTGTGTGTGTGTGTGTGTGTGTGTTCGTGAGTGAGTGCGTGTGTGATGGAAATCTCACAGGACATCAGAGGGCTCCAAGATGCTCCTCTCAGTGATTAGCTGTGCTCAGCAAGCTCCACAGAGAGCCACTCAGACACGCTCAGCCCCCCCCCCCCCACCCCTCACACACACACACACACACACACACACACACAAACACACACACACATACACATAGTTTGTCTCATGGATAGAGACAGGCAGACTGGCAGGCCCACTTGTCACTGGCTAAGCTGATGACTGACAAGAGTGTGTGTGTGTGTGTGTGTGTGTGTGTGTGTGTGTGTGTGTGTGTGTGTGTGTGTGTGTGTGTGTGTGTGTGTGTGGTGTGTGTGTGTGAGAGAGAGAGAGAAAGAGTGGATGCTTTTTGTCTATATACTGTATGTTTTTATCTGTGTACATATTTCGTGTGTGTGTGTGTGTGTGTGTGTGTGTGTGTGTCTGTGTGTGTGTGTGTGTGTGACATGAACAGCAGGGGTCTGGTCGTGCTTGTTTAGAGACTGCCGTTGACTAAGCCAAAGCCTGATCACCTCGGCGTGGTGACTGATGCTGACAGAACAGACCGAGGACACGATGAAAGTCCCGGTCCAACATTTTTGTTGCAGTAGTTATCAAACAGCATCTGCTGCTGTATTTTCTGTACTTTGACATCAAAGGAATTCAAACTGCCTGTATTTGACACAAACTCAGTCTTTTATGTTGACACATCTTCCTCTCTTTACAAGGCCGTCCTAAATCCCTGCAAGAGGATGTTAAACTTACCGAGACATGCTGCTATTCCGTGAATTAGGCCAAATCACCAACTACACACAGACATACACACATCCGCTACTCGATCCACGGGAAGCTCTAGGTATTTCAAACACCACCACCAAGCTGTCAGACCTGTGAAGCCTCTCCTTCTACTTATGTTTCACAAACACACAAGCTGACTAAAGTCTGATTTATGGTTCTGAGGAGGCTCCATGCAGAGCTTTCGCCGTAGCCTACGTAAGCAGTGACGGTAGTAACGCGTTGCAAAAGTAACGCGATAACAGTAATGTATTCCTTTTTGTAATATAAAGCATTCCTAATAAAATGTCGGTAATATTATACCCGTTACAATCTCAGTAACAACCCAGTCTCACGGCAGTTCGTGTAAATGTCCACGTTATTCTTAATCTATTGATACGTGTTCACGGAGACGTTTTTCTCGTTTTTTACGTTATTTACTCGGGGAAAGGACGCCACCCCGACAAATCTCCCTACGTGGATTTTTGGCTTTTTATATTACTCCCTACCATTTTCGTGCAGTGGCCACAAAATATGCTTCCCATTGAAATACATTACTTCACATTTTCGTGTTGTATCAATAGATTCAAATAAAGTCACATTTACACAAACTGCCATGAGACCGGGCTTTTAACCGGACATTTAGTGGCGTTTGTTTTTTTTAAGAATTTAATTAAGAATCTTTTTACGCTGCGTTGAAGCGAGCTGTCCCGCCACTGTCCCCGTGGTCAGAGCCAGAACCAGAGACGGCAGCCTAGGGACATCTGCGTCCTGTCAGTGCCGACAGCAATGTGCCCGAGCACCTGAGAGATAACAACATGCTGGGAATTAACATTTAGTCTTGCTACACGTAATGTCATTACATTAATTTTAATTATTACTGATATTTTATCAGTGGTGGACAGTAAGTATACCGTATGCTACTTCGGCTATTTTCTCCTACTTATTAGGCTACTTCTACTCCACCACAATTCAGAATCAAGTAGGCTTACTTAACTATTTATTTTATAGCTTTGGTTACTTTGCAGATTCAGATTAATAATACAAAATAATATGAATAAATATAAAGATTAGACTTTGGTGATCCCGTGGTGAAATTCACAAGCTACCTGCCAAGTCATACTGCCGCTGTTATTTTGGTGAAAGTAACTCAAAAGTAGCGCAAAAGTAGTGTAAAGCATTACAATTCAGAGACAGTAATATTGTACTATAACTAATTACTCTCAGATGACAGTAACTTGTAATCAATAATGTATTACGTTTTGGAAGTAACTTGCCCAACGCTGTACGTAAGTGGCCTGAAGTCTATACTTGTGCGTTTGTGTGTGAGTACAGACTTTAGAGGCATAGCGAGAGAGAAATTTTCTCCCCTGTGCTTTGTAGTAGTTACATTTTTGAGAGGTGCACGTCAGGAAAATGTGAGGCACTTAGCAACCCAAAAACAGCAAGCAAAACGCTTCCCTCTCATTGAAAACAGTCACAAAAAACAGACCCAGGCTGCTAAAATGCGCTCAGTCTGATCGCAGCCTTAAACTGTCTTGTCCTTATCTGACACTTGTCAAATTGCATCATTGATTAAATATCTTGTCATCTGCCAATTCTTCTTGGGGTCTGTTAGCGCTGAAATGGGCCTCTTAAGAAACTATTTACACGTTGTTGTTAACTGTTATTCATTCTTACCTGAATAAGATGGACATCCACATTTCTGGCATTTATGAAATCACACAAATGTTTCAGAATTAGAACAGTTTCAATAACTCTGGAAGGGGGAAGAGTCTTTTAACAACGCTTACTCCACATTAGCACATTAGCTTCAAACCTACATGCCAATTTTGGGCAAATACTTTAAAATCAGTTAAAGTGCTCATATTATGCTTTTTGGCTTTTCCACTTTCCTTTTGTGTTATATATCTTTTTGTGCATGTTATAGGTTTACAAAGTGAAAAAGCCCAAAGTCCCCCCCAAAGGGACTTACCATCTTCAACAGAAAACACTGTTCACAAACTGCTCCAAACAGCTCTATTGTAGTCCAGCCTTTACTTCAGAGACCAACGTGGTCACTTTGGAACACATGTTATAATGCTCACCTAGCTGCTAGCATAGCACGCCCTCATACTCTGCTTCTGACTGGCTAGTAGTCCTTACCTAGGTACTGTCAGGGCACGCCCTCATACTCTGCTTCTGACTGGCTAGTAGTCCTTACCTAGGTACCGTCAGGGCACGCCCTCATACTCTGCTTCTGACTGGCTAGTAGTCCTTACTGCGCATGTGCGACTCCCAACAAAGATGGAACAGAAGTGAGATGCCTCATTCTATAGCTAAAACAGAGAGCTCAACACATAGGGTGAAAAGAGGAGCTGCAGCAATGTGCAGTACGACAAAAATATGGTGTTTTCTGAAAATTAAACCATGTAAACCTATTCTGGTACAACCTCTAAATACAATTATGAACCTGAAGATGAACACTTTAAGAATATTAGACTTCACTACACGTGAAAACCTCTTTTAACGAACATGAATTGTTAATAAAAACCGAAGAACTTCTCAAATACCTGAGGCAGAATCACCATGAAGCCTTTTGAATGGAAGCAAACCAATTCTTTCACAATGGCTCAACATTCTGTCTGTTCACAAATCCTTACATGTCTGGTTGTTAGTTTGTCTTTCCTTGTTTGCCCTTGTCTGTATGATTGCTTGATTGTCTGTCACATGCATGGCAGGGCCGCTGGGTTATGTTTGTTTATGAGGAGTATTCTTTTTCTGCTCTTCTTTGAAATTGCTTCTTATTGGGTTTTGACAGTTGCCGCGCCTGAATGATTCCATAAAATCAAAGCGTCCTGGTGTTGGAGTTAGGGCTCCTTCACACTGCATGCGTGGCGTGAGCGTGTCAGCTGCGTGGCGTGTCCATTCATATTTCAGCTCCCATGTTAACAGGTTAGAGCTTGCACACGCACTGTGCGACACGCACGTCTTAGACGAGGCTCGAGCCGGGCTGAAAACGCGTGCATGCTAGAAATTGGAAAAACCTATTTTTCACGCGACACGCAAGCATGTTGGATGCGTCTCCAGGCAAACTAAAATACAAAAATCTGTTTATATGTAATTTTGACCAAAATACATATTAAAGTGATGGTTCGGAGTAATTTCACTCTAGGGTCCTTTGCACCATGACCTCAAGTCAAACACTCCTGCAGAAGCTTTTTCACCTGGGTCGAACATTGGGAGAGTTAGCGTAGAGTAGCGTTATCAGCTGAATAGCTTAGCGCAGGGGCTAATGGACCCAGTGATGTATCTCGTAAATGACAACCACTAATAATGCCTGAAATGATACCAAACTTCTACACTAGTACAAATAGGTTATGCATTCATAAAACGATGGATTGTAAAGTTTGTAAGTACACCAGAAGTTTATGTAAATAACACTTGCCTGCTGGCTTCTGCTAGCTGCTGCTGCTGCTGCTACCTGCAGTTAGACGAGTGCTTAGGGCCGGCTACAAATTCCAACACCGAAAAGAGATGCAACAAAAATATTTATTAATTTAATGATTAAATAAGGTAATGTCTCCAAACTTACCTCAATTATTACTTGTCTCCTGCTAGTTATACTACAGCACTTACTTTTAAAAAAAAGTTAAATTAATAAATATTTTTGTTGCATCTCTTTTCGGCACTCTTACTGCCCGTTAGGTAGCAACAGCAACAACAACAGCAGCAGAGAGCAGAAGAGAGCAGGCAAGTGTTATTTACATAAACTTGTGGTGTACTTACAAACTTTCGTAGAAGTTTGGTATCATTTCAGGCATTATTAGTGGGGTCATTTACAAGATACATCACTGGATCCATTAGCCCCTGCGCTAAGCTATTCAGCTGATAACGCTAACTCTCCCAATGTTCAACCCAGGTGAAAAAGCTTCTGGGGGGGTGTTTGGCTCGAGGTCATGGTGCAAAGGACCCTAGGGTGAAATTACTCCAAACCATCACTTTAATAAATTACATTTTGATGTTTGAAAGTCTCTAGGTTTTGACATAAATGCAGATATAAATGTAATTTTAAAAAGTTATAATAAATAACTATCAATTTTCAAATATTGCACCTGTCAATACAGAACGAAATATGCTGTAGCCTATTTTGCCGTCAATACTGCCGACGTTGTCTTTGCTGTAATCAAATCAGTACGTACTTATGTTTAACATGAAGTATGCTACTGCTTGAGAGCAGTAAATCAATACATGTGTCCAGACAAGGCTAGCAGCAGCAGCGCCGCGTCAGACATGTTCCTGGTGTGTAAAGACATAGAAAACGCCACGCAGCCGCCACGCAACTGACACGCAACAGAAATGCCACGCTCACGCCACGCAGGCAGCGTGAAACCGGCCTTAAGCTCCCAGAAGCAGGTCTCCAGGCCGACAATGAATGAAGCCAACGGTGGGCAAGTTAGTTTAGCAATATTTTCCCCAAAATACAAGTGTTTATAAAGTATGAGCATACAAGCTGATGCTGTGCGAATAATGTGTGAGTAGTCTGGCTTGTGCAGACACTCTGATATTCTTATTGTTTAGAGCCGTCCCTGGATGTCAGACTCTATGACAGGGTGACCCTGTGTGTCCAGACTGAAAACAAAGATGGATGAGTGTGAAGTGACTATGAAAAAAGATGGTCTCATACTTGCACCACAACATTTTAGAGTCAGAGGACTAGCAGAAAACTTGGTACAGATAATTAAAGGGTTGGGCATCGTTTTAATTATTATTCTATTTATTATTCTAATAAATATTATTATTAAATAATATTATTCTTATCAATATTAACAATTCTGAATCCAATTCCGATTCTTCCTTTCGATTCCGGTTCTTATCGATTCCTCGATTCCAATTCTTCGAAGGGTGGCGTTGAAACGGGTCACATGCTTTTTTTTTTTTCCACAGATAAGAGGAAAATTCTAGTTTTGATTCAATGGGGATTTACAGTTTTACATTGTTGTATATTAGAAATGAAGTTATTTGATCTCTTTAGCTACCTCCTTTATCAAAATCCAACAACTATTGGCTGCCACTTCACTAATTGTTCTACAGAAGAGAATGTATTCAGAAAATGTCTTGATTAAATAAGGTGAACGAATGAATATAATGGGTATTGATGTATATCAACAGTGTGTCACAATTCTCAATTCCATTTTGAAGGAAAAGAAAAGCACTGAAATTGTGCCACCATGCTGTGGAAAATGTCCACCCCCGGGTTTATACAGCCACAGAAAGGGACCGAACGAAAAGCTCCTTTTTCTGCTTCCATTCCAGCACCCCTTCTTCAGTCAGAGCTCCAGTTTTTCACTTTGTCTCGGCAAGGCACAGTAAACAGCATTGCCAGAGCCAGTCAGCCAATATGGTGTAACTGATTTAAGGCGGATTAGAGATTCCTGCGCTAAGCCGGAGAGAATCCTCTCAAATATTCACAGACGGACTGAATTAGTGAAAGAAACAATAGCCATTTTCAATGCATCTTATGTAAAATGTTTGTGTCCTGTGGTACTTGCAGCCACTGTAGGTGGCTGGCTTTAAGTCGGGAGGACATGTGACATGATTATAATTTTAAAGCCGTGACATTTCTTTATGACATTTGAACAAGAGCATGATTTAAAAATACACATCACTGGCTTTACAAAAATAAAAACGTATTCTTCAAGCCTGAAGTTCTTGTTTCCTTTTGGCTTTCCTTCACTGTAACTTTAACTAATTCCTGAAAAAAGTTTTGGCTCAAAGGAAGTGAAACTGCTCCTAGTTTCCAACTGTTGAGATCTTTTTTTTTTCTCATGCTAGTCAGCTGTAAAAGCATGATACAGTGACTTATATTACAGGCGGGCGTGTAAAGACCAAATATCCGATAGTTATCCTACATCAGTTATATCTTCAATCCAGATAGGCCTTTCAAATATGAAGACAGTGATTTCCTGATCAAATGCGCTATGAGAAATCTGGGAAACAGCCTTTGCTTATGATTATCTCGAACACATACACACTGCATATGCAGCATCTTGAATATATGTTTAATTCAGTCAGGAACACTTTCGTCATTGATTTAACCATTTATTGCAACAAATGGAAATACAGTTATACTTGGCGATGAAAGCACGGTTCTGATGATGCTCCCTGGGTCAGCCAAGCTGCATGCTTAAATGACACAGGGAGCACGCTGCTAAGGCCGCCCCTGCACACAAGAGTAGGCCCAATCCAAGACATCAAAACAATTTCAGACATATGATGACACCCAAAATCGGGAAGGTGGGGGCTCAGGTGATGGTGTTTTAAGCCCCCAACATCTCCTTCCAGGCAGCACTGCACTAGGATTAGGCAATGGTTATGGTTTGGGTTGAGGTTATGGTTAAGGTGCCTTGAAGTCAATAGTCACAGCGCTGCCTGGAAGGAGACGTTGGGGGCTTAAAACACCGATAAATGGCTGGGGGTGGTGGAGGCAAGCTTTGCCAGCAACAGCGGTGTGAGGCAGCATTGGAGTAGCAGGAAGCAGAGAGGAATAGGAATCGTTCCAAAAATTACGTTTCCATCGGAATCCTTTCCCTATTGGAATCGTTTGGAGGATTTGGTTTCATATCCGATCATCGGTTCCCAATTTAACATGCGCAAGTTTTGGTTTCCGCAAGCAGCCAGACCCTTGTTGTGTTGCTGCCATGGAGCACAGTAAGTGGCGCTCTAGTGTGGTTTTAGTTTACGTTGAAAAAGCCCGGTAATACTGCAAACCACCACTGAATCTAAATAAAACTTTCCCCTTTTTTGTGAACTAAGCATGTGACCCTTTTCAACTCCAACCTTCAAAGAATCGGAAACGATAAGAACCATAATCGAAAGGAAGAATCGGAATTACAATCAGAATTGTTAAAATCCAATAGGGAGACATTTAAATGGACCGCCTGATGTGAAAATGGCTGTGATTGGTTGTGACAGGCTGGAATGATAATTCAATTACTGGGCCTTTGACTTCCATGTCCTGCATGAACTAAAGCAATGCTTAATTAGACAGGGGGGACAGGCACACTGATGGAAGGGGAGTGGAGCTTTGTTTGTGGGCCCTCTTTACCAGTCACTGGATAATTAGGAGGCAGGGTGGGGTGGTCAATGGGTCAAACGAAATCTATGTTTCCATCCACTTGTCAATGAAATTATCTGAAGTTCACTAAAAACATCCATGCCGTAAAGCCGGTGAAAGTGTGTGTCCATCCAACGGCTTAATAGTGAATAAAATCCTGTAAGTATTGACATCACATGCTGTTTTGCAGTTAAATTGGTATATCCAGTTGATTTGAGACTTTTTAAGGTGTTTCCATTCATTTTCGAACCGAACTGCTCAACATCCAAGATGACGCTGTCTACCTACAAATTATTCATATCGGACAAGTTGTAATAGTGCTTATGTGCCGGCTGATAGCAACATATCAAGCTATCATAAGACAACGACGACTATCAAAACAGTGCTATGATGATGCAGATGCAAGTAAAGGCCAGACAACGATTTAAAATAGACGTTATATTTCGCTCTTAATATAAATATAAAAAGTCTCCTCTTTCATCCACTTATAGCTGTCTTTGTTGGCACCCGCCATGTTTGCAAAGAAAGCGGAAATAAGTGGCGGAAATGAATAAAGCTATGGTTACAACCATAAAATGACCTAATCTGGTCAGAGGATGCCTGTGAAACACTAAGGGGGTGCTTTGAATGCGCAGACTGGACTGTGTTCTTTGATGGAGATAATGATCCGGATAGTATTTCTGACAAAGTGACTTGTTACATTAATTATTGTGTTGAGTCTATAATACCTTGTAAATCAATCAAAATCTTTCCCAATAACAAACCATGGGTAACCAGAGAAGTTAAGATTGCTATAAATAAAAAGAAACCTGCTTTTTATAGTTGTGACAAAGATAGAATTAAAAATGCTCAAAGAGAATTGAAAGTAATTATCAGACAGGGTAAATTAAAGTATAAGGAAAAGGTTGAAGGAAATATTTCCTGTAGTAACACAAGAGGACTATGGAATGGTATGAAGTCTATTACTGGATATGGGTCCAGTAAACCCAGTTTATGTAATTTGGGTGTACAGGCTAACGATGACAATACTTTTTTTGCAAGGTTTGATGAATCAGACTTCTCTTCACTTCATGAGAATGTTCTTTTTAATCTTAGGCAGAGCAGCTCTGAAGACTGTAGTCCAGCTATTATTCTAAACACTGAAGAGGTTTGTCAGCAGTTAAGGCATATTAAACCAAATAAGGCAGCAGGCTCTGATGGTGTTCACCCACGTACCCTATTCCCAAAAACGCTAAGGTGTCTAACAGTCTTTCAAATCTGAGGCCTATAGTTCTGACCTCGCACATTATGAAGTGTTTTGAGAGGGTTGTACTAGATCATCTGACTGGGCAGGTGTCTGCCTTTCAGGATCCTTTGCAATTTGCATATAGGAACGGTGTGGGGGTAGATGATGCACTATTATATATGGTTCACAATATTTACAGTCATCTTGAAACTACTTAGACCGTATGATCATGTTTTTTGACTTTTCGAGTGCTTTTAATACTATACAGCCACATATTTTAGCTAGTAAATTAATCGATTTTAAATTGTATAATATAACTATTGCCTGGATTTTAGATTACCTTTTAGCACGACCACAGTTTGTTAGGACTGGTAACAAACATTCTGATACCATTCTAACTAATACTGGAGCACCTCAGGGCACTGTTTTATCCCCCTTTTTATTTTCACTA
Organism: Perca flavescens; assembly: GCF_004354835.1. NCBI lineage: Eukaryota > Metazoa > Chordata > Actinopteri > Perciformes > Percidae > Perca > Perca flavescens. Next base: position 30,192,612 of record NC_041342.1, read on the forward strand.
TATACTGCTGACTACAGGCATAGTCAGCCATCTTGTTGGGTACAGAAATTCTCAGATGACACTGCTTTAGTGGGTCTACTTAATCAGGGTGATGATCTTGCCTACAGAAGGGAGGTGCAGTCTTTTACACTTGGTAAGAGTCAAACTTTATGAAACTGAACGTAGGAAAGTCCAAAGAACTTGTTTTTGATTTTTGAAAGAAAAAAGAGAAGGTCCTTCCAGTTACAATTAATGGCCTGTTGATTGAAATTGTGCAGTCATATACATTTTTAGGTGTACATCTGGGTGAAAAATTAAACTGGAAGGAGAATACGAATGTCCTAATGAAGAAGGCTCAGTCGAAATTGTTCTTTTTGAGAAAACTTAGATCATTCAACATCAGCACAAAGCTCTTAAATGTTTTTTATCAAGGGATTTTGGCTAATGTTCTTTTTTATGCTGTACTGTGCTGGGGGGGCAGTATATCTGTTGAGGACAAAAATAGGATAAACAAGTTAATCAAGAGAGCTGGTTCAGTTATTGGTCTTAACCCGGATGTACTGGAGGTTACTGTAGAGAAGAGGATTAGTTCGGTTAGATATTTTAACAAACACTGTTAACTGTTGGATATTATTCTTGTCTTCTATAGTGTTTGTTTTTTACATTTATGTATTGTGAAATAGAATTTTTCTTAAAATAGTGTCTCTTTATTAGGGTCTATTAGTCTCCTAATGCAGAATTATTTATTTATTTATTTGTCTGTTAGTTGTGTATTGTGTTCGATTGCTGTATGGTTGGTGGCTAACCAGTTTCCCTATCGGGATTAATAAAGTTTTTCAATTCAATTCAATGAAAAGTAATCGCAATTCATTATTTATTTGGCAAATAAAGTTTCCATCAGCGTTTATCGCATAATCAGTTTACCGATTAAGAGAAAATCCGATGAGATCGAACGTACAAACTTTGTGTCGATATTCATGAAATTCAATCAAATTTGACAGTTTCCCCAAGGCATTGTTCATTCATTATTACTCGGTTCGCTTAAAAACATGTGGACGGAAACATGGCTAAACAAAGGACTTTCACTCAGGAGACCAGGGTTTGTGTCCCGTGGGAACCAAAAGTCAACTGTCATTTTGAATTCAACCGAGTTTTACGGACATTAGTCAGTGACATCACGTTACATCCTCATTTTAAGTTTTTAGTTTTTTTACTAACCATAAGTATTTTGGAAAAATTGAACTAGTTCCAATTCACAACGTTCACCACGTGTTTAAAACCGCACCCATTACTTTAAATAGAACGATTGCATGACTCCACTGCCACCGTGCAGCAATAAATGTCGTATGTCCTACGTGTTGTTTTGGGAGTCTTTGGAAATCGACCTATAATGTTGTTAAGGTATGAGGATGTATTGTAATATGAATGTTTTCCAGAATCCACCACAAAAGTCAAGCATTCCTGGCAATAAATACTTCCAAACAGACACTGCTTCAAATCAGTGCTGTTTTAGTGTGTGCTGAGATGAAGCACTTATTCAGACTGCAAGTGAGCCAACTGGCAAGCTTGGATGGCAGGAATAGAACTCTAATCAAAATATAGCAACACATGAATGGTGCCACAGTGTTGTTTTTTTCTCCAACTTTCTTGTTTGCTAATCAGTGCCAACAGCCTGTCCAGGAAGAGCATGATTGTTCAGTTTTACAGGAAGCTTGCCATCCTTTTGGACTATAATGACTTGGCTGGTCTACCTTCAAGTGCTCATTTCACACTAAAACATACAGGTACAGGAGTACATTTTTACACAGGGGGACCTTCTGCAACCCAATTCCAGATGTAGCACTGGAGGGAATACTGGTCCAACCGGGTCTACCGGGAAATTTTGTAGACCACCGGCGGATGGTCCGGTGAATGAAGGAACAACACACAGAACAGCAACACAATCCCTTTTTTTTTCCTTTTGAGTCTGACCTTCTCAGCGCCACTTTTCCCGTTTTGTTTTTTGGCTTTCCATCATTAGACTCACACACTGTCTGTTAACGTTACCGATAGACTTCCAAACGTCAGGAGGAAAAGAGGTGCTCGATGGCTTTACATTATAGGCTGACCAGGGGAGGGGCCGCTCACTGATCCCCTTATATTTCTGAAAATCCTAGACATGGTTGTGACCTGCACTTCGTTAGTGCAGCAGCCGCACACCAGGCCGCCGGATGGTGTTGCAAAGAACTTGCAATGTATAACTATTATCAGATCGGCCCTCGTGGCCTCGAAACACTACCGGCCCACCACTGCTACTGGTCACTCCCAACCATAGGCGGCGCCAGGGAGGGGCTAGGAGGTGCTGTAGCAACCCCTGGGATTGCCGTAGCACCCCCTAGGCACCCCCAAGAAATTGCTGTGGTTGATAAATAAATAAATAAAAAAAACATTAACATGTAAATAGTATAATTTATATTTGAAAAATTAATAAATACATTAATAAAACTGTGAGTCAGCTCATAGGGGTCCATGCAAGAACTTTACTCTTAGCTCTGTCTCGTAGAAGAACATTACAGTGAACATGTGTTTTACAGAAATGTGAATAAATGGATTACCGAATCTAAAGTTAGGCTATATCGTTGGTTTATTTTTAGCCCAGAAAACATGTTTGCCCTCAGTGGCTTATTTAGATGTCAAGGGAAACTCAAAATTTCAGAGCACCCTCACTGAAACGTCCAGCAACCCCAAAGCACCAGCAAAAAGAACATCTCTGGCGCCGCCACTGCTCCCAACTCTTAAAATACGCTTGGTTAGTGGCTCTCATCGTCGGATACTGATGCAAAAATTACCCTTAAGCGTCTGTATGGAACGCACTGGGCATAGCAGCAGCTATGGGGTTTGTGTCCCCACCCAGGATCTTTCCCTGAACCTAACTGTCCCGTTCTTGTGCCACATGTCAGTTAAACGTAGGTCCTGACCCAGAGCGCCAAAAAGTGACGCCAAGAGTCCCAACGAAGCGTGTCTAAATATGACGCCAAAGGGCTAGACGCGAGTCCCGAGAGCTTCAAATAGTGACGCCAAGGGTCCCCACCCAGAGCGTCAAAAAATGACACTATAGGAGACTTTTTGAATAATAGCAAACGCCAAAGGCACCTGACCAAGCATTGGTTTTAACCCAATGGGAGTGAGAATGTGTTGACTGGAGAGTGTTTTAATGAAATGGCATTCCACACCTTATCTAGGCCAACAGGGAGAATAAACAGTGTAGAGGGAGAATCTAACCCTCTTTTCCACCAGGATGGGTGGTTAAGGGCCTTTTCACACCCAAAATTCCAAACCAAGGTCTGGCCAAAGGTTCATGTTTTTGTTACAGAGTATACATTTGATCCGGTTAGTTTTGGTTTCACACTGCAGTTATGCAAGCGCACCAAAGACCTTTACCTGACGTACCTACGTCCCGTTGTCATCGCATATGTAAGCCGCATCTCCACATACTCGGAATTGATTGGTTTATAGACGTGCTTCCCCGTCCTCTCGTATTCTCTCTCTGGTGTCGGAGTTTTTTCTACCCGACTGCTGCTCTCTTTCTGTTTCGTTGCGTTGTTGAGAAGCAAGACACGGGGAACGTTAATTTGGTTTTGAGAAGCTACAGCATTTATTCAGAGACAAACTAAAACCTACACTGAACATTTACCTCCACGACAAGTAAACTGCCAATTTATTCTCTCTGCTCTGATAGCCGACAGCTGTCTGCTCTGAGCTCATTCACCATCACTCTCTCTCTCTCTCTCTCTCTCTCTCTCTCTCTCTCTCTCTCTCTCTCTCTCTCTCTCTCTCTCTCTCTCTCTCTCTCACGTACACACTTATCACTAAGCTGCCAGAACTTCCTGTATTTGGTCCGAAAGTCCAAACCATCTAAAAATAAATTGCTTTCACACTAGAAACAAATTGGACAATGGTATACCTCAGGCCTTACTTTCCTTTGTTTTGTACCATACCAAAACTTTTCTTTACAAATGTGATTTTATTCCCACTTGAGTGAAATTATTAAATTGATATTTTCAAGGATCTTGTCCATCTGTTTTCCCAATAGAATTCTTTTTTACAGCTGTCTTTGTTTGATGTTGTTTTGTTTGCAAATGTATGCGCTATTGCTTACAACCCAATTGACCTTTAGGATTTAATAAAGATTGACCTAAACAATTGGCCTGATACAAAAATGTTTTCTTTCAGAAATGTGTTCAAAAAGGTTCCCGGAGCATGGCTGCACTTTCCGATTACTTGGTACCTAAATGAATAAAAGCATTCTAAATGTTGTGAATCAGGCTTGTCCTTCAAATGAAAAGCACATTCCAGTTTGGCATTTGGCAATTGTCATTGGGATCGGAATAGTCCTTTTATAAGAGAAGTTTGTATAAAGACAGAACACAAGGCCGAACACACCAACAAGGACACCAATACAATAAAAAAAACAATATAAATTCATACAGTATCAACATCATATTTCAAGAATCATCTGAGGGCTGATGGGTGTACTAGGGCCACAGGAGGACAGGCGGTTCCTAAAGTGCTGAAATAGATGAGAGCAGTGGATCTATACCTGGAGGGGTTGTGTTTTCAGTTGTGCAGTCTCAAGTGGCACTACACAGTGAACAGGATAACTGAGCCACCAACCCTCAACATTAAGGATCAGGGTCATGATTGTTGCAGCAATCAAAAGCACTTTTCTGTGAAGTATGTTAGACCACTGAGTGAAATATGAGGCATTGGGCCATCTATTAGACAAATAACGTAGATACAGACCATAGGCCGTACTCTACGCTGTAGCTTGACGTGCTAAGGTACATGGGTAACTACACGTCACATTCGATCCCTGGCCCCTCCTGTCCATATGCTGAAGCGCCCTTGAGGTTTAACTAATGCCTTGCACGGTAGCTCTCTGCTGTGAGTGGGTGAAGGAGATTGCAGTGTTTTGAATAATGCTTTGCATAAAACCGCTATATAATTGCATTGCCAATGCAAATTGATAGCTCTTTAAACCCTTTAATCTCAAAGCCCTGATGACATCTTTGGGGGTTATTTTCTCAGACTTGTCAAATGTTATCCTGCAACTCCCACATTTATGTCAAACTAAATAATATTATAAAAAGAAGCGTTTTTGAAAAACTTTTTACTCACTCTAAGAAGTGAATTTAAAAAACTAACACGTCCACTAAAACAGCAAAGGAAAATTAAGCAGTCGATGTAGAAACACCACCAGAATAGAGAGGTACAGCAGTATTTATATGTATATATGATATTACATTTGTTTTTGTTTTAAAGGTGCCCTGCCACACGTATTTCATTACTTTGTGGTAATGTCTGAAGTTCAACCATGGGCTCTGTAACATTTTTTGTGGAAATAATGCCTTGGTTACCTTGTTTCAAGCCATTCTAGCTTGATATAGAAAACCTACAGGAAGACTCAGCTCGATTTCTGCCAGTTCTCATTAATATTCAACAAGCTAAGCTGTTTGAATCTGATTGGCTAACAGCTAGCCAATGAGAGCCTGGCTGTCAGAATCCTTTACCCAGCGCAACTGGGCGAGCTCATGAATAGTAATGAGCTCAGGCAATATGATGTCAGACTGACCAGCTTTTGTGATTGGCCTGATTTCTCTGCTTATTTCTTTTCAGTGGCTAGAGCTGACAAAGGAGGTAGCAGTTCATTTTCACATTCACAAGATAACACAAACACATATGGACCTAACATATTTCAAAAAATGCAAGTAAAAACGGTTTTGTGTGGCAGGGCACCTTTAAAGGATAAGAGGATGTGCTTGTAGGTACGCAAACTGCAATGAGCTTTCCTTAGGATGTGCCATTTCTGTGTCTGTAGCTATTGAGGAGGAGAGAGGGGGGGGGCAGGGTGGGGGTGTGGCCTTGACCAACTGGCACTTTGCTCGTTTGCAAGCCATGATGTCTCTCTCTCATGGGTGGGCCAAATTCTCTGGGCAGGCAAAGCAGAGAAAGGGGAGGTAACCTTGCTCCTTATGACCTCATAAGGAGAAGATTCCAGATCGGCCCATCTGAGCTTTCGTTTTCTCAAAGGCAGAGCAGGATACCCAGGGCTCGGTTTACACCTATCGCTATTTCTAGCCACTGGGGGACCATAGGCAGGCTGGGGGGAACGCATATTAATGTTAAAAAACCTCATGAAGTGAAATGTTCATGCCATGGGACCTTTAAAAACATCACAACATCCCCACACTACATGTCACAAAAATAACAATGTTGCCAAGGCGTAGTACACGGACGTCGATATGTGGTTTTGGATCAGTGACAATAAGTACTTAATTTAAATATCTTCATAAAACAGACCCGCCGTGAACTGCAGAACAAATAACATAAAATGTTATATGCCGTTGTGCTGCCTGCCCTATCGGATCGTGCAGGCAGCACAGATCGCGTACCGACAACGCTCTTCTGAGCGCCTTAATGTGGCTGTTGGGTGAGTGTGGACCTTGGGTCAGGCCGTCCCCCTACTCCCCCACAAAACCTGCTATCTGCCCTGATGCTCGAAAGACTTTCCAGATTCAGGTTAGCGAGATTTATTCAGAGAGCAAAAACGACACGTAAAGCACATGATGGACAGATACTTGACAGGGGAAAAGCAAAAACTGATGATGCTCATCAAGCAATGTCAGTCAAATCCAAGAAGCCTATCTTCCTCTCAGGTTCACTCTCACCAGACTCCATTTAAATAAACATTTTATAATGAAAGACAAGCTTAAGGTATTGTTTTTTTTTTAAATCGAGTCAGGTGAGTTTGGCCATGGCGATTTCTGGGCTGTTTAATGTTTAACTAAAAGGATCATACTCTATAACAAAATGGTATTTCTCTGTAGGGATCCATAATGATTTCCATAATGTTGTCAGACATTTAGAATGATAATCTGAGCCTGTCAGTGACAAAAACAGAACTTTTAGTTTAGTTTAAATTGCCCTATAGGATTAAATTGCAGCCGGTTACAGCATTCTCGCTCAATACTGGACTAACTTAAAAAAAAAAATTCACATTAGTCACTTAGACACTGGTCTCGCTTTGCCTGACTCTCCTCCAAAGCGCGCTGGAGGAGAGTCTGGCTACTCCACATGGCATTCGGGGATGGGAGGAAAACGTGATCTGGTTTAATGGAATTTCTTTAAACCAATCACAATCGTCTTGGGACCGGAGAAAAGCCGCGGTACTGCTGCAAAATAGGCTCGGAAGGAACCTGTTTTTGGTGGAACGTTAAAAGTAGTTTTAGTCGTGCAACAGAAAACTCAGATTGGACAGATAGTCTAGCTAGCTGTCTGGATTTACCCTGCAGAGATCTGAGGAGCAGTTAACCATAGTCCTCAGAAATCCACCGGAGGTTAGAACGCCAACACAAAGGAAGTCCAAGGCAACGGCTATCCGGCCTAAATGAGTGAAATCCGGCAGATTTTACGGCGGCAACTGAGCAATCCCGGAAGTGGAACGTCGTGGATATAGACTAGGACTACTTAGACACCAATGCATGGGGAAAATAGGTCCATCTTGAAAAATACCAAAATCACCCTTTTAAGGGTAAAATCAAAACAATGATCTTAAAGCTATAGTCCGTAGTTTCTGTCGCCCCCCCCGCCCCCCCATGAGGAATTCTTAGAAATGACAACAACCCTGTTGGCATGATTTAACATGATTTAAGTTTTGAAATACCAAAAGTGATCTTGGAAGTTATTTGGGAGCGCTCTAATCAGAAGCAACACATGCTATTTCATAGCTACTTGTTGCTGAAAGGTCTTTAAATAGCCCAGAGTTCTCATTTAAGAAAGAAATCATTTGGCTTCTGAATATAGGGGCTGATTGAAACAGGGCCAGTTGGGATGAAGATTGAGCCTGTGCGTGTGTGTGTGTGTGTGTGTGTGTGTGTGTGTGTGTGTGTGTGTGTGTGTGTGTGTGTGTGTGTGTGTGTGTGTGTGACAAAGGCTGGATGATTTTTGTCGATCTATATACTGTATGTTTTTATCTGTGTGCATATTTCGTGTGTGTGTGTGTGTGTGTGTGTGTGTGTGTGTGTCTCTATGCGTCTGTGCGTGTGAGCGTGCGCATATTCCTTTAATCGCCGACGGCACCTAATGACCAATCAGCAGCCGTTTCAACTCCTCAATTTGTTGATTTGGTGGGGGAGCGGGGCTGTGGGAAAGAGAGAGAGAGAGAGAGAGAGAGAGAGAGAGAGAGAGAGAGAGAGAGAGAGAGAGAGAGAGAAGAGAGAGAGAGAGAGAGAGAGAGAGAGAGAGAGAGAGAGTAAGGAGGGGAGAAGAGAGGGGACCAGTAGAGAGCAGTCCGTCTCCGTTGGATGCGCTGTTGGTCGTTCTGGTTTTAAAGCTCCATCCTCGGCACACAGCGGTAAGTGGCAATGGCTCTACGCTTACTGTCCCTGCAGCGGTTTCAGGCCATATTAAAAGCAAGTGTTCAGTTATTAAGCTACATTTTTATTTTATTTGTTTATGTTGTTGCCACAGTGGTCGGAGTCTTAATTGCTCATCTAGAAGCTCTTCTCGTAGGAGATATTTGTAATTTCATTAATGCTAGTCATTTTCCGCCGGTACGGTACGGTGTGTTGACGGAGGGCACGCGGGCACTGAGTGACTGTTTTCATGGCAAAAGTGAGGATGAATTCTGGCACTAAGCTAGTTAGCAACTTTATTTCATACGACGCTTTCTTCGCAGTTTTTTGTTTGTTTGTTGGAAACACTAACCTGTGTGAATATTCGAAAACCATACATTGTTTTCTTAAAATTATTCCTTTCATTTTTCTTTACACCCATTTATTCCGTCCCTGATAGTGTGTGAAAGTTATAGACTCCTTGTCTTGTTGTCGACAGCAGAATGCAAAACGGTAACTTGGAAGTCACCATATTCTCTTCATGTTTAATACTAAAAATCACTCCTTGCCGTTAATGAATGGCGATAAGATGTGCGTGGATAGGTAGGCTACCTACAACTTTTATTTCAACGCAGTTTACAGTGAGATACGACGTTAAATTGTGGGCCTATCGTTTATTACGTCGTTTAATTCTGCGTTTTTTCTTGTTGGCGAAGTTTTCTCTCTTGCTTTGGTGCTTTTTTTTTCTTCCGACGAAAATGTTACATGGAAACTTGGGTGTGGTGTACAGTAAGTGGAGGGGAATCTTGTGGCTAAGTAAGTGTAATATTTAAGACTTCATCACTGAGGAAAGCTTGCAACATTAATGCCATGGAGGGTTGGTCTTGTAGCCTATTTCAGTCACTGTGGTTTCAGTAGCCTACAGGGGTGAGAGAGGCAGGAGAGAGGCTGTAGCTGAACGGAGTGATGCTGATCCGCCCCGACTGATTTTCTTGTCTTTTTCAACTCTCTCTCTTTCTCTCTCTCTCTCTCTCTGACTCCATCTTGGTCTTTCCTCCTTCTGAAGGTGGGCTACATAACATTTCATAGACCTTTTTTCACGGCAGACATGTTGACATGTCATAGTAGGAAAAGCACAGGTGTATTCAAAGCCATTAATGATGGCTGCATTCCACTTAGGAGAGGTCCTGGTATTAAACCATTAATGATGGCTGCATTCCACTTAGGAGAGGCCCTGGTATTAAACCATTAATGATGGCTGCATTCCACTTAGGAGAGGCCCTGGTATTGTGCATGATGACTCACTAAAATAGCTTACTGGGACACTTGATGGAATTGAGCCATCGTTAAGATGATCAATTTCAGCTGGTCTTTTCCTACTATGACAAATTACACGAAAAATGTCTGCTGTGAAAAAAGGTCTTATAGAGATTTGTTGTCAAATTTTACATCCATTCCCTAACATCCCGTGTAGCATCAGTCAGATAAAATATCAAACCCATTATTTTTTTTTTTTTTACCCACGTTATATTTAAATGGTAATGCAATTCAACCAGTGTTTCCCTCCTTGGGGGCTGGTAATGAGAGTCTCTGTCTCTGTTTTAAACATCTGCGTTGTGTCAGACTGGACAGCTTGAATGTTCATGGCAGCAGGTTTTGGGGTCAAACAGCGGCATTAAAATCCGGCTGTTCAGTGTTGGATTTGATCTGCTTGGGCATGCTGGTGGGGTGGGGCGGGGTTTGCAACATCTGGGCAGTTGTGTAGCAACAGTGTTGAAAAGAACAGTTTTTGTGACATGTTTTGTAAAAAGAAATGAAAAGTAAGACAGATTTTTTTTTTTTTTTGGAGGTAGACACTTTTCTGTACGTAAATGACCATTGGCTATTTCCATAGGTATTCAGAATTGTTTTAATGTGGCCTATGAATGTACTTTTCATATGGTGTAAAAAATCTCTAAATGCAACATTTAGCCATCATTAAACTCCACTGAGGGTACAGTAATGAAAGTCCAACTTGATCTGGAGTCAAACGCTTTTAAAGCAGGATAAAGCAGCTTTGGTTGCTAATTTTACATTCCGATACATCTGAAAGTACTCAGCCAAAACAAGAAAAAAGAGGGAAATAGGTTGTCACTTGACTGACTTGGTTTTTTAAGAAAACACCCAACATTGGCACAAACTGATTGGAATATTTTCCTTGATAAATTAGCCGCTCTTATTGATTCTGTAGAATAATACAGAATTGCACTGTAGGCTAGTGGAACTCTTCAACTCTTCACCCTGTGGAAACCCTAAACAGACCGCTGGAATTCTAAGCCCTGGTTGGTAATTCAGACCCCTGTTGAGATCTATTGATTTATACTTTGTAGGATTCTTGGGGTTTCCCAGCATGCATGGAAGTGCCTTAGAAATGTACTTCACACTGGCATCCATCATCCCTATTACGTGGCCTGAGTCAGTCCTCACAAATCCTTTCTCATTAACTCAGACGTGACCCCTGTGCAGCCTAACGGCCCAGAACTTACGTTTCTTTTCAAACAGCGAGAGCTAAAAAGTAGCCTGCTGGCTGGTCGGCACATTAGGAGTTTATTGCAACTATTAGTCTGATGAAGAAGTCGTACATTAGGAATGCATCCAATCCACTGTGCAGCATGTTTCTTTCATCTGTGAGATTTAGTTTGGGTTTTACTCCCGCAACAGTACACTTTGGCAGGCAGCAGTGCCCAGCGTGTTTTTAATCTATGAATTATAATAATAATGGATAATAAATAGGGCTGGGTATCGACAATGACTTCCCGAATCTATTTGATGCCTATTCACAAGGTCTCGATTTGATTACCTTTCCGATATGATATCAATTTGGTTAGGGAAATTGGTAACACTTTACTTGAAGGTATCTACATAAGAGTGACATGACACTGTCATGAAAACATGACACAGTCATGACACATGAACCCTAACCCTAACTCTTCCCCTAACCCTAACCGTAACTTGTCATGATAAAAACCGAATGACACTTACTAAAAGAAGCGTTATTTCATAAACGTTTATGAATTGTTTATAATGTTCATGACAGTGTCATGTCACTCTTATGTAGATACCTTCAAGTAAAGTGTAACCAGGAAATCTCATTTACAATACCAATTGTTCAAGCAAGAAGCAACCCTGAAATATTTTGGACAGGTCAATGTTTCCATTAAGAATTGACCCTTAGCAAGTTTGTTTAAAGTACTTTTTACCTAACAGGACTTACATGATGGATACATCACATGGTGAAAAGGCATATATTAAAAGATTAGTTTCGGGATCTTATTAATCAATATCAGATCATCCAAACAAAAATCAAAGATTTTAATTGGAGAAGCGATTATTTTAACCCAGCCCTAATGATGAATATAATACTGAATTTGCCAATTTGTAAAAACGTTTTAAGTCTAGTTTTCTTTAGATGTTCTAGCCAAAAAGCAGGCATATGAATAGATTATTTTGCCGCTAATTTTATGGACATCTGTGCTGGTGTACTTTGTAGTCCATTAAAAGTAAAAAAACACTTGGGTGACGTTGACACCGACAGAGAAGTTAGCTCAGGAAGCTTGTCCCCCCAGTACCTGCATGTACCCGTTTGGGACTACCGTGATCAACTCTTAAAACTACAATAGGGGACTTTGTTTCCCTAAGTGTAGCCTCTGAGGCAACATCACTTTTCTAAGGCAAATCCCAGGGTGGTCCTGACCTTCGCCTTAACTGTCTAATCTAAAGCCAAATCCCAACTCGTCAATGGTGGACCTTGTTGGAGGTGCATGGCGACAAAAAGGCTGTTGTAAGTCTGTCAGCTGTCTAAGCTGTAGTGCTCTTACCCCTAGGCTGCTTGTCTGTGGAAGAAAAGAAGAAAAAAATCAGCTCCGTCAAACTCCGAATCGAATTTGGAAGGCTGTCACTAGTGGTGGCCTGTGATTAACACTTCAATTAACATGCAGGTTTTACAGTTCCCAGTTCAACAACATGCCAAAAACAATGTGGTCACTGTAGAACAGCAGCATATACAGTATGTAAAAAACCAAAATATATATAACGAGACATACAATAAATAAAGCAAACTAGTAGGGGTGTGCAAAAAAATTATTTCACATTTGAATCTACCGATTAAAAAAAAAGCTTAAAATTTTTTTTTTATTGTATGTCTACTGCAGTCACATGGGAAAAGTAACTACATTTACATACTGTGAATCGTTTTTTGAATCGAGAATCGTTTTTGAATCAAAAATCGATTTTGAATTGAATCTTGAACCTAAAAATCAATATCGAATCGTGACATTTTCTGAATCCTGCACCCCTACAAACTAGTACGTCAAATAGTGCTTCTGCTTTTCGCTGCTTAGTGTCCAAACAAATCAGTTCTAACATATCTCATTCAGTTTGACAAAAGACTCTTAACTCAAGGTCCACTTACTCATATTTTCCAGTGCTTTCAACCACAGCCAAAAAAAAAAAAAAAAGCCTGTGAGATGCAGTGCAATTGTTCAAGGAGTTTGTGTAGTAGTGCTTTACAAATAGAAATAAAAGATCATCATTCATGCGATGAATGAAGGATTAGGAGCGTCGGTGAAAATAATACAAGATGTAGCCAATGAAAAGATGAAACTCAGAAACTAGGGCTGCAACTATAATTTTTTATTAACTTTTAATCCTTCTGTCGATTATTTTCTCGATAAATCGGTTTGTTATTTAGTCTATAAAATGTCAGAAAATGGTGAAAAATGTGGATCAGTGTTTCCCAAAAGCCCAGGATGACGTCATGTCCACAACTCAAAGATATTCACTTTACTGTCACAGAGGAGAGAAAAAACTAGAATATATTTACATTTAAGAAGCTGAAATCAGTGAATATGTCCTTTTTTTTCATAAAAAAATTACTCACACTGAATAATCGATCATCAAAATAGTCGGGGATTAATTTAGTAGTTGACAACTAATCGATTAATCTTTGCAGGTCTACGAATAACAAAAAGGAAAGGAAGGAAATGCCAGCTATAGATTGTTTCAAGGCCTTAAGGAAAAGTGTCAACAAGGGATTTATGGGAGAAGATAGACTACAGACAGTCTCAGTTATTCAGGCGGGTCGTTCCGAAGCCACAGAGCCATGCGGGTGAAAGCTCAGTCACCTTTAGTCTTGGGCCCGGACACAGTCAGTCATGCAGTATGCGGTCCGTGATTCAGCAGTGAAAAGTTCAGAGAGATAACCTAAAGCCAGGACACGAAAAAACATTTGCACATAATCAGTACAAAAACGGGTGAAACCATCAGTGAGGAGAAGTGTTAACCCTCCTCTTTGTTGTAGGTAAAAAAAAATAAAATAAAAAAGCCTTGCTTTAGCACTCTCACCACACTGGAGGCGTTCACTTTTTTTGGTTGAGGCAAACAAACAGGGCGCTGCAGCAGCCAAGGCAAGAAAAAGATAAAAGCATGTAATCCTCTGTATCGCTGGAACTCAGGATGGATCTAAGTATAGCAATGCTCCAGAGATGACCAGAAAAGCCTGAATGAACAAGTGTTTTAATGTGCCATTCCAAATTAGGGGCTTTGAAAACAGGCCTCATGTGTTCATTAAGCTGACTGAGGGCAGCTTCACTTTGGCTCCAAACATTACTTCAGTTTTTTCAGACAGGACGGTTTGTTAGCTTCCCTTGGCTTGACTGGCAGATTCATCTTGGTATCATAGGCAGGCAAAATCAAGGAGATGGCCTTTAGTTTTTAATTTCAACACACACACACACACACACACACACACACACACATGCTGCCTATCACCTGTTGGGGGCAGTGGTTCCTTCTGAGTTAATGACACAATAAATGATTTCCAAAAAAATGGAAATACTTTGATGAATGTGTCGTGTAGAAGCACAGCGGTGGACTGACTGCTTGTTTGAAATAACATGTACAAAATAACATTTCAACAATGTCATTTTTTATTTTTTTTCTAGCTAACTTTTAAAGATCCTTCTCCGTCTTGTGTAATTCGGGGGTTAGGACATTGCGAATGCTTCTGCTGAGCCGCTCGCTGTGCTATGGGTTTGAATAATGAATAATGTCGGGTTAATCTGTTGATTATTTTCTCCATTAATCGATTAGTTGTTTGGTCTATAAAAAGTCAGAAAATGGGGGAGGGGGCGGTGGGGTGGGGGGAGAACGTCAGCCCGAAACCCAAGATGACGTTCTCAAATATCTTGCCTTTTAAAAAAGTGCAAGGGACATGTTCCCCCTGTGTCCTCCCTTTAAATTAGGCCTTTGGATGTAAGATCAGCTTGAACTGGCACAAATGATCAATATGATGATAAGATCTGATGACCTTAATCTTATCAGCAGTCAACTCTCCAGAAGACAGAGGCACTGGGGGGGGGGGGTTCCCAGTGTACGAAATAAAAACCTGGGGTTATTTTTGGCTTGGAGTTCAGAGACATATGTAAGGCTTACATCTTTAATCTTTTAAATGTGAGATCATAACATGTCTTTCATTAGGTTATGATTACCAGAAGCTTAGTAATTTATGCTTTCTTTCAGCTCTGAAACACTTCTATGGTCTATATAAAATGTCAAAACAAATTGTCCACAACTGAAAGACATTCAGTGAAGAAACTACCTTGTATTATTCACATGGCTTAAGGAGCTGGAATCAGAATAGTATATATAAAATAAAGAAAATAAGAACATATTACACCGCAAAACTAATTTTGTACTGTATGACTAGAACCTGTTAGGCCTGTGTACGATATTGGTGCAACGGACAAAACATTCAAGCAATGACCAGGGCTGGGTACCGAATTCAATACTTTTTAGGAATCGACCAAATTGCCTCTAAAAGTATCGACTGTTGAAAAACAAAATGCCTCGTCATTCGATACCCAATTCCAATACCTAAGGAGTAAATCGCATCAGCGTCAGTGAGCCAATAAGCACGCAGCGTGCTTCCACCGAGATCTAAGAATGCTTGTGATTGGCTGTCTAACGTTCCACGTCATAGAGACACACAGGAAGAACTCGCCGTGACGTACAGAGAGACGGGGCTCATGTAGTAGGAGCCAAAAAATAAATAAAAAGATTTGTGCCGTGATGTTTGTAATTTCTTTTTGTAAAAATGGATTTCATAAAATTGGTATCGAAAAAAGGTATCGTTCTGGAACCGGCATCAAAGTCATTGGATTGGTATCGGTATCGGACATTTTTCGAACGATGCCCAACGACTGTGAGAGCTTCTTCCCTCGAAGCTTCAAATGGAAATTGTAAAAAAAAAAAAAAAACTATTTACAACAAAGCTAAGTTGCTTGGATTTTTGCCCATTGCCCATGACTTTGAACTGTATGGAGAGTCATTAGGGTTCGAGTCACCAGACAGGGTCACCGTGCTTACCAGAAACAGAGAAATGCTGTTATCAGATATCAGTCGGAACGAATTAAACGCATGCGGCACATGATGTGGTCTGACAGAGCAGCCACTCACACACACTTAATTAGGAAGCTCTGGATGCAAATGAAGCCCCGAAACTGTTCTGTGTGCTAATTCACGTTGACATCCGACAACTGCCCCGACAATAGTCTTTGTGCTCTGTATGCGTGTGTGTGAGCGGGGTGTGTGAGTATGTGTGTATAGGGTGATAACACTGATTCGGCCCAGCTGCATCATCAGGTACACTGAGTGGATTAAGTAGCAGAAGTGTGGCTACAGCAGAGGTGTGTGTGTGTGTGTGTGTGTGTGTGTGCGTGTCTATTTGATCATTATTTCTCCATGGAAAGCACATTTCCTGTCCACATTTTCCCCGGACTATTTGCTGATTCAAACAGTCTGTTTTCTAACCTGCAGACCTCTTTCACCAACCGCTGTGTATAATCGCACGGAAAGAGACGTGCGCATGGTTGTGATATTAGACAACCTTAGCAGTTACAGCTATCACCTCCTGTCCATAACTCTAGGCAACGGCAGACACCAAATTGGTGTGCATATGAATAGCGGCAGCTTTTTAACACGCTGCGGAAAGCATTCACATCAAATGGAGCGCTTTTTTTTCCCCTCTGACAGGTGTTCAGCTGCATCTTGTATGGGAGGGAGCCGCTAAATTGTTGTTGGAAGACAACTTCAGCGTTCCTCTCTTCTGGCTTGACAGCTCCTCCAATTACAGCTCTCCTGGCCCCACTGCGTTGTGTTTGCAAATACAGTAGACGTTCGCTGTTCACCAAAGCCGGGTCGGGGAGAATGTTGCAAATTCTTGAGACGGCCTCACCGTTTTGACTGCAATCAGACGAGAGGCTGTTTTTGATCTGACATGCAAGCTATCTAATTAGTGTCTGATAGCTAACCTGAGGTAACAAAGAGGAGAACTTTGTCAAAAAAATAGGAAACGGAGGATAAGAAGTGGAAGGGGGAGTACCGGTACATCACAGCAACACAATATGGCTTTGCCAAGGTAGTCCCTCGTTCAAAGGCTATTTTCACACTGACGTAATACAACACGACTGGAGTGGAGACATTAAAGGTCCACCTGAAATTGAATTGCCGCAGCAACATATCTATCTATATGCTTATTTGTCCTGTGTTCTCCTTTTTAGAAGCAATCAGAAAGCAAAATGGAGACATTTATTTCTTTAACCCTCTGAGGACGACAGACGCACCGGCACGTCCCCAAGCCGATGTTTGACGAAACTCCTACTCAAAAAAGCGATAGCGGTCTAGCAACTCCCCGTTGGCTTGCGAGCTGGAAAAACCAAACTCTGGCCGGGCCAATCACATCGTGTATAGAGTCGGTGGGGGGCTTATGACTGCTGCTGCTGCTGGTGAACAGCATAGAGCTGAAGAATTTGAAAGACAACCTTTTATGCCGCCCCTCGGATTGAGCCCTGCCAAAGGTGAGTTCCCAGACCCAACATCTGGATGTTGGGTCTGGCTTGTCAGGCTATTAAAAAGGTAAATTTAAGAAGATATGTGAAAATGCCCGAGGTGCCGGAGGTGACAGGAGAAGCGGGAGCAGGCGAGTCAAAGTGTAAATGTTTGGCTCAAAATAGTGTGAAGCAGAATAGTTAATGGAAACAAAATCAGTCGCAAACTAACCACACCTGTGGCTAATTGTATTTCCCAGTATCTGTCTCCAGGGGGCTGTGGAGAACGTTTAACAGTAACAGCACCAAGACAAGGGTTCAGTTTGATTCCTTTTTTGATTATGTTTTGCTTTCATGTGATTGGATTGGACAGGACATGCTGCTGCGATCAAACAGTATAATAAGAGAAACTGTATTTCAAAGAGGCCTTTTATGACCGTGCTCCAGATGGGCTGTCAGTTTTTCTTTAATGTTTTTTTTTTATTATCTTCAGTGTATTCCTCTGTGAGATACTTTAAATAGAAAATACTATATATGTCGGCGGCAATGGTGGAAATGGAACCATAAGTCTTTTATTTATATGTAAGTCATATGTTAATTACCCAGTATCTTTTAGTTTAGTTTAGTTTTTTCACAATTTTTAGTGAAAAAAAATTCTTAGAAATGTGGGAATATAGGGCTGTGGGACCATTGGGCTGTGGGACCATTGGGGCTGTGGGAACACAGGGCTGTGGGAACATAGGGCTGTGGGAACATTGGGCTGTGGGACCATTGGGCTGTGGGAACATTGGGCTGTGGGACCATTGGGCTGTGGGAACATAGGGCTGTGGGACCATTGGGCTGTGGGACCATTGGGGCTGTGGGAACATAGGGCTGTGGGAACATAGGGCTGTGGGAACATTGGGCTGTGGGACCATTGGGCTGTGGGAACATAGGGCTGTGGGACCATTGGGCTGTGGGACCATTGGGGCTGTGGGAACATAGGGCTGTGGGAACATAGGGCTGTGGGAACATTGGGCTGTGGGAACATTGGGCTGTGGGACCATTGGGCTGTGGGAACATAGGGCTGTGGGACCATTGGGCTGTGGGAACATAGGGCTGTGGGAACATTGGGCTGTGGGAAAAAAGGGGGCTGACCCCAATGGACATATTAAATCACCTTTTGGCTCATTTGAACAGTAATTCTTTAAATGTTTAGTGTTGTTTGGGAGCTTTAAACTGACTGGCAAGAACATGTTAGAACATTTTATGAGGCCTGTGGCAGGCTGAGTTATATAATCAATTAATAAAGACAATAGAGCTCAACAGTGTGGTTCCGGAAGTGGAAATCCCATTCATTTTCTCCATAAGGATTTTGATTATTAGCCATACATGGCTTTTAAAATTATAATTATAATGTCTAAACCATCCAAGGTAGACTGACAGTGCTACAAGGTTGTAAAACAAAAGTTAATGCTCCTGTAGAATCTAAAAGTATGTATAAAATCAACCTTGTTTTAAGAATAACATGTTTTATTTACTACACTACACACAATCGTAACAGCGACGTCTCTGATTGGTGGAGCTCGCGGTTACCATGGAAATGTGTACCGCACCCGTGAACAGCCAGCGCGAGCTGCTACCATTGAAGTCTCTGATTGTGTACACAGTCTTCTGATTTTTGTCCACATGAGTACCCTTACTTCTAATTGTTCTTAACAGTATTACTAATAGGCTGATATTTATACTATATTTGAATAGCTGTTTGGAGCAGTTTGTAAACAGTTTTTTCTGTTGGAGATGGTAAGTCCCTTTGGCGTGGACTTTGGGCTTTTCCACTTTGCAAACCTACAACATGCATAAATAATCGTGATTTCAATATTGACCAAAATTATTGTGATTTTGATTTTCTTCTCCATAATTGAGCAGCCCTAATGCATATGTCTAAACTGTTTATTTAAAGGTTAGTTTGTGAATAGAAACAGCTAGTTTTGAGCCTGAATGCTCACCAGAGTGCTCAATATTGGTCACTTTTGGATGTGACATAGAAACGAGTGGCCTGGAAGCTGGAGCTGACTCAATATAAATATTTGATTGTGGTTTCTGGAACAAGTAGATATTTCTTACTAGACATCCAAACTGTTTCCAAATTAGATTCATCCCTTGTAGAAGAGATTAAGATAAAAAGGATACTGATCTCCGCAGTGAGAAGGTAATGTATATACTGTAGACAAACAGCTGCATGTTCCATGTTAAACAAGTCAAAGTGAGTTACTGGAGGACATCTTGGATGTTTATCTCGGCTGGAGGCTTTCTTTATACCGAGCCTTGTCCTCTCAGTGTGTTTTTCGCCCGTTCTTAACTATATCACACTCATGTAAACACACAGCACACAGTAGCAGGGGTAGATGTTGGCTCATTTGCATAGTAATGGACTGGCGCATTCCAAAGCAGAGTGACAAAAGCATTGTCTCTGTGTGTGTGTGTTCCTGCTGTTTCTCGGCTATGTGGCGGCCGTAAAACAGGAGTTCTCATCATCACGGGCCCTCGTGAATGAAAGCACTGCAAACAGAGCGCCGCCACAGACCCTCGTAAACACAGTCCTTTAAAAAACAGGCTTTTATCCGGGAGACTGAAAGCCTTTTCAGCACCAAGGTTGAGTTTTACTCTAACAACCTTAACAAGTAGATGTTACCCATCCATTTGAGTTCTTGAGAAACATTAGCTCCTTGCGCTAATGTTTGTCATTGTGTCCGACAAGGCCACCGCAGAAATGTTATTTGCCGAGGGTAGCCGTGGTAAAATCGGCGAGCGCGTCCTAAACGATCCTCGCGAGAGACCGATGCAGATGTTTGAGACAAGGGAGCTTCCTCCTGATTTCTCTAGTTTAATTGTGGTGTTGGTTGTTGCCACTCGTCTGGAATCGCCGTAAATTATGGCTGCATGATATAAGGAAAATATGCGATTTACATACTGTATATACATAAAGAGACAATAAAGTGGACTCAGTTCTGCATTTCTGCTGCTTTCAGCATTCTGCGAAAATCCAACCAATTGCTTGTTGGATTTAAAACAAATGAAAGGAAATCATTTCCAACATTGTTTTATTGAACACATTGAACATTGAATTGAATATAAAAAGGCACCATTAACAAAAGAATGACTTTTATAAAGATATATTGTGCAGCCCTACTGTAAATCTAGTGCTGCGACGTGTAGCGGATTTTTCGTTCCAGTTGTAATCGTGAAGTCACCGATCAAGCAAAAATACTGAATATTTAGCCTTAGATTAGTATCAGCCCAAACGAGAAAAGTATCGAGGGAAATCTCACAGTTCACAGTGTTTTCACTGTTGATTAGTTTAACTGTTAACACTGTTATAAATGCAGTAATTGCAAAAACATCTTTCCTGAAGTGATTTTAGACATGCTGTCTTTCTGAGGCTTTTATAAGACGATTCCACACACAAATATTGAAAAAAACGGATGAATGGAAAGAAATCGACAGATGAATAGATAATTGACAGTTGCAGCCTGAGTGAAATCCAAAAGTGCCCCCTGCCTCTGTCCACCCCACCGAAGGACACTGTGACATTACCATACAGGATTTCAGGTCAATGATTTTTCAAACTGTCTCCTGCTGTGTGCTGGGTCTGCTGGTGTCTGATAAAAGCTGCTCATGATGTGTCAGGTCTCTCATCTTCCTCCGTTTGCCCCCCCACCCCCCCAAAACCCTTGCTGTGGTTATGTAACATTGTAAATCCTGAAGTACCATCTGGTACCAACAACACTATCTATCACTAATTGTTGTTTATGCACATGGAAACAATTACCAGATCTCATTCGTTCGCTCTCTCTCTCTCACACACACACACACACACACACACACACACACACACACACACTGAAAAGTGTATCCTTTTGAGGACTTTCCTGCTTACATGTCAAACCCAAAATACAGATACAGACAAAATGAGCACACTTTTAAGTCTGCAAGGGTGTACAACTTCAAATGAGTCTCTTCTGATGGATAGCAAAACCACACACACACACACACACACTCACACACAAACACACATTTCAACATCTATTATCTCCCCTTTGTTAAGATTAAAGCAGCTCAGGTAGCATGGGGGATTAGGCTGGTTGGGAATTGTAATTGCTGGGAACGAGTCACCCAGTGTGTGTGTGTGTGTGTGTGTGTGTGTGTGTGTGTGTGTGTGTGGGGTCAAGCACAGGGGGTCAGGGATTACATGACCCACGATGTGCATTACTGTTGTGTGCTTGGTCCGTTCCTGTGAACTGTTACACTCCACTAAAAGCCTGCTTGTGACCGGCTTCAGTATAATGCACGACAGCTCACAGAGCTTTAAAATCTTTATGATTCACATCACAGCCCGGATGTCCTTTACTTTGCGCGCAGCAAAGTACCCATTTACTCTGTATTGTCCAAACTATTACCCTGGATACCATATACAGTATGTAGGTCACTTGATGGACACACACGGTTGAGAGCTTTTGCATGTACAGCCCCACCCCCACCCACCCGTTAATGTCAACACCAGAGGGGACAGGCGGGATGAGGTTTTTAGATGATGCTAATAATGTCATGCTATCTGCCTTGATTAGAAACATTAAATGCAAACAGTGCTACATAAAACCAGACCCAGACTCCTGGTAATGAGCAGTTAATCAGTAGCTGCCTCGCATCAAGGTATCAGCGCCAATTGGCTGATTTGCTGTCACATTAAGTATGTTTACATGCAAACTAATATCCCACTATTATTCCAAATATGACAATATTTCGAATTTTAAATGGGTCATGTAAACAGCATATTCCGTGTAGATATTCCACATTAGGCATTTTTCTAAATAAAGCATTTTCCCGACTAAAACAAGTAGGATATGGGTTTTATTCAGGTTTTAGAAGCATTCTTTGAACATGTAGCGCATTTGGAATATGCGTCTTAATCTGGGTTATGAACGCAGTTTATGACAGTTTGTGACGGTTTTTACCTGTTTGGCTTACAGTCAGCTCTGTGCTTTGCTAAGGTTTCTGTACACAGACTAACTAGCCAACAATTTAATAGAATAGAAGAGAATGCCTTTTATTGTCACTATACACAATGAGATTAAAAGTAACTCCTTTTCCAGTGCCAACATATACGTAAAAACAATATAACAACATGGAATAAAATAAGTAGTGCAAAAGGTGAGGGGGGTAACACTATATACATATAAAAAAATAAGTATGGTTTTATATACAGCGTGATATGCAGTGTGGGTTATTGCACATTATTTGAATATCACCCAATAGTGGTGATCATATTCAATGAGTAATAGATATTGGACAATGAGAGTAATGATATTGCACACTAATGATATTTGCAAGGCTGCGGTAGAGAAGCATGCCCAAAAGAAAAGCCCACATTTCTGGATGGAAGGAGGAACACACCTACTTTTAAACCTAATGAAAAGCTTGGGTATCAACAGGTTTTGCACAACATCGCAACGCTGACCTTTTCAAAAAGCTGGTTGCCATGTAAACAGCTAAGTTGGAATATTGTGTTTTACGGAAAAAGGGCAACAAACGGAATGTTATGTGCATGTAAACGTAGTCAATGTGAGCAACATCATCAGCCAGTTCATTGATTTCCTGAGTGACCTCAAAACTGGGCCTAAACTCTTTTTTTCAGTACTTTGTAGTACAATGTGTATCTGCAGTACTTTGAGAGCACGTTTTCAGTAGACTTAACAATTATTATAAAGCAATTTTCTTTCTGATTCTGTTATTCCGATGCATATTCCGTGGCTTTTAAAAATCACAATTACAATGTTGGATTTT